>NC_056728.1:729015123-729035123 GCF_019279795.1 Protopterus annectens | reverse complement strand
AGACCATTATGTTACACATTACCACATGCACCACTGATATGACATGGTTTAGGGTTGGCAACAGGTACTTCTAAGGTGGATGATATCTGCAGGACTGCTAATGTCAGACTCTGAGATGTGTACTGAGTATAAATGTGGCCAACATCTTTGAGGTACAGACATACATATGTGCACACACAAACACTTGCCACAGATGAGATTCAAACCCATACCTGTGTAGTAACTGTTACTACATTGCTCCACATGTATCTTTGAAAGTGACTAACATCAGCAGCAGTGCTAAAGGAGGGGTAAGGGTAGAGTAGTAAGAGTGAATGTCCATAAAATCAGGTATCATCAAAGACACACATACTGTCTCACACGAACACACACAGTTTCCATGTCTGGGATTAGAACTCCTACCTAACTAGTATACAACACTATAGCCTTACGCAGTTATCGCAAGCATCACGAACCTTATAGGGCTGGTACCTGTCCAAAATATTATTTCAAGGTGATTGACATCAGCAGGCTTGCTAAAGTAGGGCAATGGGAGGTGTAGTGACTGTGAATAACATCAAAATCATTCATCTCCACACACACACACACACACACACACACACACACACACACACACACACACACACACGCACAGTTTCACAGTTGCCATGTTTGGGATTAGAACGGGTAATGGGAAGTGCAGTGTGTGTGAATGGGCCATAAACCATTCATCTGGAAGCACACACAGTCACACACAACTTTACATTTGACAGGACTGGGTAGACAAATGCTAGATGAATACTGATTTGTACTATCATGTTACAAATTTATCACAAGCACCACAAACACTATAGGGCTGAGGGCTACCAAAACCAATGTCTACAGTGATTGACATCAGCACATCATGTGATATTGGCCAATTGGATGTGTGGTGGGTGGGACAGGCCTCATGATGGAAATCTCTTTGTCACTATCTGTCTCTCTCTTCCCTACATTTCTGTGTGTGTATGTTTGACATATTATAGTGTGTTGGCCTTGGATATGTATGAGTATTATTATCCAATGTGTGTGCAAAGCATGAATGGTGTACAATGTGGTGTGTGTGCACAGACATATGGGACTGACACATATGTATAGTCCACTGTGTTGGCAGACATGGGCTTCATTTCTCTAAGTATAGGAGCATGTCCAGTATGACCTTCTGTATTGAGTGTGTGAATCTATTTCAGGTAGGTTGTACTCCAGTCCAGGATTTGGTGTTCTACACCTACAGCTAGATACCTGTTTCTGCAGGATATCTGTAGATATTTTTACAATATTGAGTCACAATGGGCGACAGATAGTGGGATACTGTAACTATTGTGTCTGTGCTGCTTGTGTTACATGGTTGGTGCTAGCAGAGATATTCAGACATATGTACTGTTTTATACTGTGATGTTTTATGTCATCAACTACTGACAGATATACTTATTTGCTCACCGTTATTTCTTGGGAAATATAAGATGAATGAAACCGTGTCCAGTACTGTGATCTACAGACGACATATCCTTGCACCCTCATGCCATTATGGAGGAGAATCTGCAGACACTTGCTGATGGGTCTGTGTAAATGATCCAGCACCTTGCTACTGTGGTGGTTGAGGATCCCCTGCTTGTACATATATCGACATAACAGAATGGCTATATCCTGCTGTGGCCATACTTCTCAGCCATGCAGATTCACCCAGGTTAACCAGAGGAAGGACTCATATATCTGGTCAGTTCCCATTCACATTGTGGTTTACAAGCAAGTTTATAGCCACTCATTACTGGGTTTGCAGGCAGGGGTAGTATGGGCACATATCAGAGTTTCAGACTTCACACACTGCATGACGTCCATGCTTCTACACCCCCCACTCTGTTATTCTATCCTCTTCCTAACATTATGCGAGCGATATCTGAGAAGTATCCCTGTAGTTGTCCCTTCATTCCAGCAGTATGTAGGGGTTGGTCCACAGTTCATGCAGTAGGACAAGGTGGGCATGCTACTGGGATTTGTCAACATGGCCTTGCATTTGTGTTCTGTTGATTGTGTTATGTTGTTAGTTGAGACCCCATGATATAACATACATTGGCAGTGCGGGTGAGGCACAGGCCTTTGATAGAAGACTGTGGGGCATTTGGTAGTGATGCAGGCCATCTGTAGCAGGCCAGTGCATTCTGTCACTCCCAGGCTGCACTCCACTCGATTCCCCTGGGGTGACAGGGTAAGTGTGTGAGGTGTTAATGGCAATAGTTCCTGTCTATATTAATCCATTGGTCAGGATGCTGGCAGGGTGCTGCTTACAGCTAAGGGCACACCTGCATATGACACCTCTTCAACATGCTGCATTCTGTGGGTATTCCCATATAGAAGTGGGGGTCATACTGTACTCATTCCCAACAGCAGGGATATGACCTGTCATAGACCTGTGGTTGATGGTAGGGTAAGCTGAGTGCATGTGTGATATGGAAGCTTCTTGCAGCTGACTCACATATATACCTGGGACATTCCCCTTAAGCTGCCTTGTGCGGGGCCATGGGCACTCTCTCATTACTTCATAACTGTGGCTTTTGTGGTTTGCCACTGATTGGCCATACAACATCAGTATTCCATACTACACAGACAACTAATGTGCTGCTAACCTGTATGTACAATTCCAAAGGTGTGTGCAACTGACAGTTACATGTTATGTACTCTGTCTAGGGTACTTCCACCTGTGTACTGTGTGCATGTCTGAGCCCACATTCAAGGCATGTCCATCTTTCAGATAGTGACAGATATTGACATCTGGACAGTGAGTATGGATGACTGCTGACATGGGCATTGCTGAGATGCATTGTGGTTGGCACTGCAGTTGTTGGAACATAGCCCTGTCAGCAACAGTACTGGCCATAGTCCACCAAGACACAACCCTCCATGCCTACATGCTGACCACTTCCAGACAATATTGAACACACAACCTAACACACAGACCTCTGCATATTGTACACATGCAACAATCTATCCTGTAAATTGGGTCAGCTCAAGTAATCCGTGCTCCTCTGTTATTAAACCCACATGTACATGTTACTGCATTTATACATCTGTAAACATTTGCTATGACTGTACTGGTATTTCAGGTACTCTGTTGGCTTCCATTTCGTTTTGTATTCTGATCTATCATGCAAACTAGAGGCATATCAGTAGAGTACAGTGCTTAGGTTTTATTGACCTACATTTCAGTTGCAGACATCTTACCCTTCAGAACTAACATACAACTGCCAGACCTGTTGTATTCTGTCTGTGTAGGTCTGGAGGGGGCTGTCCACCATTGCCATCAATTGGAGGCTTTAGCACAGTCTTTCTTTATGGTCATCTACACCTGTCCTGCTGGCTGAGGCTGGTGTTGGGTATGTGAGCCTCACTGACATGCATGTGTGTGTCCTATGGACACAAATCTGGGCCACCACATGTACTGCAGTGGGATTTGTCACCTTGTCTAGTACTGCCTACTTTGTTGACACCAGTATTTGTTATGGATTTCATGCTGCCCATATAGGTGTCCACTATATGCTGCCATCCCATTCAGCCACCTGATTCCCTTACATGCTCACATCCATACCATAGATAAAACTAGCAGAACATGATACTCCATTCAGCAATTGATAGGAAGAGTGACTTACCTTGTGATTGTGCCAGTATTGAGGATGGTGCTGGAGGGCTGACTATGTCAGATGCACATAGTACTCTCCCTATACATGGTAAAGCACAGGTAGTGTCATGTCTGGCATCCCTTTTACTGTATGTGCAAGTCAGAGAGAGGTGTTATTCCCTGTGTCCCTACCGTGTTAGTGTATGTGCTATGCATTGCCTCTTTGCCAAAGTCACGCTCTATTATGATTCTGGTTTGTGCGTGTGTCTCATTATGGAGTTCTTGTTCGGGTATGTGTGCATTTCCGATGGGTGTCATCAGCCACAGCTCCAGTGCATAATCAGCATCCCCCACTAGGTGGCCATATGGGATGTCCCCACTGGCAAATGTCTGGTACAGCTGTGTCATATGCCAGATGTGAGAGTCATGATAGCTTTCAGGCCTGCCAGCACACATATTCAAGATAATGCCCTGGGCATCGCACATGACCTGGCAGTTGATGGAGGGGAAGCCCTTGCGGTTTATGTAGACCCTACCCCGCTCACCGAGTGGTGCTTTGATGTGTATGTGCATGCAGTCTATAGCACCCACTATCTCAGAGTATTCTGCTATTTAGTGAAAGAGAGATCTATATAACTGGTCAACACCTCACAGTTTTTGAGGAAATATATGTGCTCACTGGCATGTGCTGACATGGCATCCAGGAACTGGTGGAGTACCCTGAATACTGATGCCTGTGAGATCCCTATAATATCCTCAGTTGGCCTTTGGAAGGTACCTGTGGCTAGTATTCTTAAGCCTAGACATACCCTGGTATCCACTGGGATGGGTTCCCTTCTGTTGGTTCTGTGTGTGAGGCGAGGCCGGCACAGCTCAACAATTTGCTTTAGAATGTCCCTGTCCACCCTAAAGTGCTCCACTATCTCCAGCTCATGTAGCCCTTGGTAGCTTACCCTGGGTTTGTACACTCTTCTCCTCCTCCTCACTGTGGGTTGGTCATCAACATTCACATCCTCACCACACTCAGTCTCTTCCACATATTGATGTATGAGAGCAACAGCAGCCCCTAACATTTTGTTAGTTTTTGTCAGGTAAAATTTCCCCATCTGTGTACACCGGTGGTGTAGAGTTTGTGGGAAAAAAAGAGTGAAAGGTGTTTGCATAGTTTACAGTAGTGTGCTGGGCTGGACTGCTGCCTGTGTAATTGGCTGATTCTGATTCATTTCACCTGCCATCTATGCTGGTTCTCCTTGATTGCCTTCCTACTGCTGTTGTTATCCTTCCCATTGCCTTCCTGTTTAAGCCCCGAGGCATGCCGCACATACCCAGTGCTCAGATATGAACAGAGCTGTTATTTCCTGTGTCTTTTTATTTATTTTTTGTTTAAGACTGGGTGCGCTGTGTGCACACCCATTTAGGCAATGTAAGCACTGCTAGGCAGCCTCAGACACACCCCCTTCCTTAGCTGTACTTGGCTAAGGGCAAACACGGGCCGCAGAGCTCCAATAAGCTTACAGCATGCATGACACTCCCCCCTTATGAGGTAATTTACCTCTTATACTTATACCATGGTGTTGCTGCACCTACACGGTTGGGTGCAAGCTAACACTGTGAGGAATTCTGTGATTCAGTATCAATCCCCTCATTTGCATAAAACAGAATGCTAATTCATAGTTATCACACTCACACTGAGCCTTCCCCCTTAGCAACCACTATTCCCTGGTATTGTTGTCTTATGCATGTCATTGACGATCATGGCAAAATGCTGATTTGGGTTTAAAAGCTTATTTCCAACTTTTTTTTCATATTTTTGGGCCAATCACTTAAACGGTCGAAATCAGCCAAAAAATAAAAGTTATTTTTTATAATTTTGCAACTATTTCCCATGCCAATAGCCATATATTTAGCCATTGGCATGCCTACTACATTGAATACATGATTTCTTTGTAGCTGTCATGCCTCCATTTTGTAATTTGCAGAAATGTAATACATTTATGCAGGTTACACTATTCCTGTACAAACACCTGAGTGCTTCCTGGGTTGCTAATTCACCTCGTTTGCATGGTTTTCACCAGCAAATGAGGTAATTAACATAAAGCTGTGGTGTCCATGCAGGAAAAGTGTAGGAGCGTTCGTGCATATCCTGGAAGCTCATTCCAGGATCGCTTGTCGGCCATATTTCCTGCAGCAGCTCTTGCACTATTCCTGCACTCCATGCAGAGCTTGCTGAATCCAGGGGGATGGCTACTTATGAAACTCCATCTACAGCAAACAATCATTTTAGTGGGTATTGTTTATTGACATATGTAAATATTTTTACTTCCTCACATTTTATTGACTGATTACCTGAAACACTATGGCCCAATTAATAATTCACTCTTGTAGTTCACAAACAAAAACAGAAGTGCAAACCCTTAGTGCAAAATAAATTATTCTACACCATCTTTCTTAAAAGTATGGCCCACCCAAAGGGTCATTGCTAAAATGTTGTTTTCAGTCTTTATATTCCAAATAGCTGTTGCAATGAGTGCTTTTCCAAACAACACTGCAATTTTTCAAACAGGTCTCCCTAACATCTGCCTCCTGTTCCCATCTACAAAAATGTCTTTAGCAAACTTCTAAAAGAAATCACTATTACCTTTAAAAAAAGCAATGCTCTTCATTTACTGTACTGTGTAAACTCCATCTAGATTAGATAGCCATATCTACTGTAGAAGGAAATGGGAGAAGCATGAAAAAACATACCCTGGGATTCAATAAATTCTGTGCAGGAATAACACTATTCTGTGCAGCATAGCAGTGCGCCTGGCACATTCATGAAGGTGTGCTGCTGTTTAAGCTACACGGACATGAACCATGAATGAATGCAGGGGGCATGTTCAAGTAGTGCATGGACATTAGACATGCCCCCTGCACTCAGAAAGTGCCTTACAGCACTTTCTAATCACGATGCGGCATAATATTAGAGAATTTCTCTAATATTATGCCAGTATTTCAGTATTCACGGACACTGAAATAAAACAGATGATTATTTCAGTGTCCGCAGACACTGAAATACATACTGCAGCAGGAAAACAATGCAGGGGGTGTGTGACAGGTTTTGTGACACACACCCTGCTTTGTAAAAGAGCCATACGACACCTTGCAACCTGCTAAAGCAGGAAATGTGTACAAAGGCACAAATAATGGGGGATAAAGCCCTGAAAAAGGTCACATCTTACATATTTCCCTCACAAACTTAGAAAACAGGTCATGCATTAGCATGAATTTCTGAAGGATAGAGACTAAAAGTCAAATGTATGCTAATATTCCCTGACAGCAGTCCATGTGGACAGAGGCACAAATAATGGGGGACAAAAACACTAAAAATAGGGACACCACTTAAATGTTGCCCCCACAAACCTAGAAAGTTGATAGAAAATAGGATATGGATTAGAATGAATCTCTGAAAAAAGAAGCCTGAAAGCCAAATGTATGCCATTATTTTCTGACTGCAGTCCTCAATGAATTGTCAGAATACCACAATACTCACTATATAACATAATAATATAATAATAATATTATATATTTTTTTCTAGGCTAAGGAATGTTTCAGTGTAGCTAAGTGGGTGCGCACATTATGGCCCTCTGCTTACCATAGCTTAAACAAGCTATAGGAGATAAATGCAAATTTTGTTGTGTCTTTTGGCTTTTCCCGGTTAGGGGTCGCCACAGCGGAACTCCGGTCCACTAATGATTGGCAGTTGATTTTTACATACCAAGTTGCCAGCCCTGACGCACAACCTTCAACGAAGGTACGCCCATTCACGCATGTCTCCACGCAGAAGACGCTCTAGCTGAGAGTTGAACCAGACAGCGTCTTACTGTAAGGCGACAACACTACCACAGCACTGAGATAAATGCAAATATACAGCTGAAATTTCCAACCCAAGATAGTGTAGTGATTAGAGTCTCTGCTTTACATGCACATGTTCACAGTTCGAGTACCAAGATAGGCAAGTTATTTTTATATGGGAAAGCAGTATTAAAATTATTTTTTTCAACTTAATTATGTAGTAACTGTTTTTTGTCAACCAGGGTAGTGTAGCTGGTGTCAAATGGAAGTGTGAGTGCATATAACATGTGAAACCACCCATGTATACACAAGTGTCCCATACAGTATAGTCACACCCTTTGCCAATGTAAGGAAAGCACAGAGGGATATGTAAAGTAAATCATATATACTTAATAAATGAAGTCAGTATTCTGATATATTTAATAAATGAAAAGTGAGCAATGCTCAGCTATGCTTAGCAGGTGTAACCATTGCTAAGACGTAAATGCAAAGCAGCAGGTAGCTCAGCTAAGCGGATTTGCACACTGTTAAAAAGTGCTCAATAACTTCTCCTTTAAGCAATGGTAAAACCGGCTCAACTGGTTTGCCCACTGCTTAGCAGAGCTTCACCTTTTCAAAATGGTCCAATGACAGCAAAGGGTGGGAATCTCGCGCTATTTAAATGGCACAGGTGGAAATACAGCTATAATCTGTTATAGTCCATCTGTGCAGATACAATGGCTGGCATAGGAGAGGGACTGCATTTTCGGGTGCAACGCTGGAGCATTCAGTATTCCAAGGTCATGGCTGGACTCCTAGTAAACAATCATGAGGAGAGACTGCTGCAGGGCCAGTACCAGGCCTTCCAATACAAAGCGGAGGACTGGGACATGAGATATAAATGAAATGTGAAATATATACTGCACTAAGCTCTGAACCCTGAATAGCAACATGTAAAGTATCAAAGTGTGTTCCATGCAGCATTGCCTTGTGTTAACCTTTGCTATACAGATTGTAGTAATCCAAAGGAGTAATGCGCAGTACAATAACTATCTGTCATGCATGCATCACAGTATTACAAGTTCAGACTGTCTAACCAAGAGACTGTTAGGCAGAAACCAGTGAAGCAAAAAACAGCAGCTCCCCAGTAGCTCCGTGTGATGAGAAATAGCTTAGCTTACACCCAGCCGTGTGCATATCTACACACAAGGAATCAGGAATAAATGTAAAAACAATCAGGTAGTGTTAACAGATATTTTCTGCACAGGTTTTACAGGTAAGTAAATGTTGCCAGCAGCTATATGAAGGGTATACTAATAAACTGTGTACAGCTGTTCAATTGTCCCACCACATGCCTGCAAATGACAGCAGGGTAGGTAATATGCACTGTTCCCCACTTATACCTCTTAACTGTACAGATATTCACTGACTGTCCAGATATTTGTCTCAGATTTTTGGTCCATTTTACATATAGTAGGGATGCCATGGCAAATCAGTGGCAAAACATTATAGACTAAAGTTAGAAAATAATGATAGACATACAAGTGTCAGACATCATATCCATCAGGAAAGCCATGCAAATGCAAAACCTGTTATTTTATCAACAAGTTTGTAAGAGTAATATCTACAAATTGCCCATATTTATGGGCCTTTATCCCACACTTATGTATGGCTTTACCCAGATGTCATGCTCTAAGAGGTTGAGAAGTATGTTCCCAATACATATCTCTCAAGTGTCATGCTGTCACGGCTAGTGGTTACTGCTGCAAATAGTCCTGGACACAGGAAACCAGTTGACGTATGCCAGTAGCACTCTCACATAACAGCAGTTCAGGGTACCCCTCCTGTGTCAGATATGTAACCCTGACATGTACAAGTACCCTTCTTGTCATGTACTCAGCATTGTCATAGTTTGCCTCATACCAATCTAGGCTGACAGTTTAATAGGTATGTTTGTACTGCAGAAGCTATGGGCATAGGCAGATGAAAAGTGTGGGCATACCCATACAGTATTGAGCAGTACTGTTGTGGAAAATAGAAGCATAAAAAGTTGTTAATGGACTTTTTGTCTCTCCCCCCACCCCTCATCTGCATCAGTAATAATTACTCATATACTACGGGTATGTTGTGCTCCAACTCTAATGTTGGGACTTGTGTTATATTATTGTTAATATGTCTGATTGCTTGCAAGTTAACATACCTTGTTCAAATACTATTGTTGGTAACCTGTTGCTGTCAGAGTTACTGGTATGCCATTATGATGCATACTGTTGATCCATTTATCCATGTGTTCTGTTTGCTATGCAACTGTAGCTGAATTGGAATACAACTAAGCATTAGTATCAATGTAAGGAAAGGCTAATTAGCATATTAATGACATCCTGCTTTATCTATTCCATCTAAGAATGCTATTTACATTTAAATGTCCATTTATACCAGGGGGTATATTCTCCATAAGTCTCACTTACCACTTGGATTACAGTCACTAAAATTTAATGGAAACTTTTTCAATCACAATGCATTTAAAACTGGAGCACTGAATGCTGACTTTAAGGGGATTGGCTAGAGCATTTTTTGCAGTCACCTTTTCTAAGAGCTTGAAAATGTTCTTTGATCTTGTCGCTGAGTCTTCTAGTGGTTTTCCCCACATAAAAGGCGTCACAAGAAGAGCATACTCCTAAACAGACAAGGTCAGTGGAATTACAATCAAACTTTTTTACAAAGTGAAAAGTAAAATTAAGTGGTCTCAATAGAAATTTGTCCCCTTGAGCAATGATTTGGCAACAAATGGATCTTCCAGAGGAAGGACTTAACCTGGGCAACATATTTTGTGAAGGATTGGACTAAAAAGGGACTTTAAAGAATGGGTTTTCTTATATGAAAATGAAGGGCTAGTCCCTAAAGCTAACTAACTCTTGACTGCTTTTAATAATACCCAAATTCTTGGTGATAATGTTCCTGATACCTTCAGAGTCTAAAGAACTAGGGAGGGGAAATCTTGTGCATTTATTTGATAAATTGCCCTTAGCACTACTGAACACATACTTAAGGGTAGGTAGGTGTTTGGTGTACCTGCAGTCTGCCACTTCCTTAAAACAGTTAAAAATCAGCTTAACAGGGTAATATTTATCTGCAAAGAGTTCCATACGATAGTGGCATTCCTGCAAAAACAAGGTGTTTTCACTATTGATCCTACTCAGATGGACAAATTGACCTTTAACTATATTTCTTTTCTTAAAACTGGGGAGCTGGCTTGAGAAGTCAAGGTAATTGTTATGAAATGTATCCTTGCTATGGATGGAAGACATAAATTCCTTGGTGGTGGGGATGAAAGAAAGGGAAATCTCCAGAAAATGCACGTTGTTTCCCTTCCCTAACAGAGTAAAATTAAGGAAATCAATGCTTTCATCAAGTTTAACCAAAAAAGAATCTAGTTCATTGGGAGCCACCATCCACACAAAAAAATTCTAGTTACGTCTTCAGTGATCACTTATTAAAGCTTTATTTGTCTTATTCTGAAAGTAGTTCTTCCATCTTTCAGAAGGTATTTTTTATGATATTTAGTTTCATATTACCGGCTTTGGTTTATTTCATATACATATATATATATATATATATATGTGTGTGTGTGTGTGTGTGTGTGTGTGTATTTGTGTGTGTGTGCCTGTGTTCTTGTGTGTATAAAATCTAGAAAGATATAATGAGATCTCAATAAAGACCAGAAGTTTCACATAAAAATCATAGGTATAATTCTTGGATTTCATCTCATGAAAAATGGAATTTCACTTTTTTGAAAACTGTTAATCAGTGTTCCTTATTTTGTTACATTACTAACTGCAACATCAAAGCTTCTTGTTCAGAGGTACTGGGCAGCTATCACTTACCTAAATGGCAATGATTATGGTGATACACGTGTAAAGACAAGAGTAAAATTAGATCATACTGAATAACAAGCAAAGTGGCAATTTACGCATGCGTACACTATTTTTTTAAGATTATAAATGAGAGGAATTAATCAGAATTCAAAAGCTGGAACTGTCTGCAATGCAACAAATCACATTAAAATATTGCAAAATTCAGAGGATTAGACTTTACTTCTCACAGTATATCACCAGCAGTATTGCACTATATATAGTTATTAAACATTACAAATTCTGTGCTGTAAGTAAAATGTTTATTTGGATCATTTGAAATGGGTCGGAAGAGTACTTAAAATACAAAGGAAGGCTGAGTTTTAGCTGAAGAGCAATTTAAGCCAAACCATTTCAAGGATTCAACAATGCAAATTCATTGGTGTGAAAACTGTAGTATGAAAACTGCAGTACGTTAAAGAGAATTACATGTATATCTCACATAGTCAAAAAAGTAATGGACAACTCCCAGAGAAAATGAACACTCTGACTTCTGTACAGGTTGCACTTAAATTTAGAATAACAGTTCAATAATAGCAGTGCTGTTCATAACAGTTATAATATTTATGTCTCTGACCACTGCTATTGGATCTAATAGTAAATGTAGTGAGCTAGAGATACAGTGATGTCAAAATGTCATGACAAGCATTGCCACAAAGAATAGCATTCAGACTCATTTACATCTTTCAGACCAGGCAATGAGATTTGAATACACTTGTTCAATTTGTTGCTTACCTGTTATCTTTCCAGTGAAATAGTGAGAGCATGCACATGTCTGCTGATGTTAGCTGTTCAGTTATTTACAGTGTAAAGCTGGACATAATTTTACCACCTGCTAACCACAACCTCATGGGCACTAGCCATACCTCACATGATGCTAAGGAAGTAGGTTGTTGTTCTGAGGGACTTGATTATCCATGTTGGAAGTATAATGGGTAATACACATCACTTCACTTGCAGTAGTAGATAGGCCACACTAGATTACTAATTAATCTAAGAGCAAAAAGTCAAGAAAAAGTCTGGTAAACTTCTGGAATGTATACAGTTACTGTTTTTGTGCAGTGAGATCGTTTCCTGAAGCTTGCTCAATGCCTTTGAGATGAGTCTGCCTTCTCTAAGAACATCAAGAGCTGAAGGTCTCAGTTATACACTTAAAGACTTCTGCTTTTACCACTCTGAGTAGCTCTCTACCAGAAAATACTGAGCTATGTTTCACCCATGCTCCACCCGTGCTTCACCCATGTGCCACTCATGCTTCACCCATGCTCCACCCATGCTGAAACACTAGCCCACATGCTGCTAATCTATAATGTTCAAAATATCTAAGTAAATGAATGAATAGATCCCTTTGGCTGTCAACCTGGCTACCAACAATCACTTTCTTGCTCTTACAGGGTGTAACCTGCTAAAACTGGGATAAGTAACAATGCTTTTCCAACCCATTCATTATCCATCAGCATTGACAGCTACTCTGATATCCTTGAAATATTCACCAACTGCCTCAAATGCATACTTCTCAAATGCTATGATGTATAGGTTTATAGGTAAGTACTACACTTTAAGCCTATCCAGTTTATATTTTTGTGCTTGTATTAACCTATTCCATTTGGTTATAGACTGACTTTACCCATCCCATGGTTGATAACTATATATTACTCCTAATGTGAATAACTGGGATCATATGATAAATAATTTGAGGGGACCCATGCATGAAATAAAGAATTTAGGAGCTGCCTCTGTCCATTACTAGTACAGGGGGCATTCCTGGGGTACATTTTCTGTTTCCCATCCATAGATCCAAGTTGTGCTTGAATATGGACAGTGATGAACTTTGTTTTACATAGATATGGGGTCTGTTCCAGAGCAGTGGTATCCTTTACGAGATATACCTGTCTCTCCAAACCTTTTTGTTGATGTTGCAGTAAAGGGTTAGATCCCTGGACTGAGTATTTCTGATGTGAAGTAGATCCATCAGTACTGGGTTGGATGATATCTTGCATGCCAAATGTAAATCAACTCTTAGTAGTCTGCAGGATACCAAATAAAGAGACAGAGCTTGGTGGCAGCCCAATGTAGGACATACTGTTTAGTCCCTGCATTCTTTTAATACGATATCTCAGAGGGTGTTCCAGTTATTGCATGTGTCAGGACAGATGCATGCCAATGGTCTCATTATATGCAACAATTGGCCTAATGACGGCTGTGTAATGCATGTGTGTGTGTGTGTGTGTGTGTGGGGGGGGGATAATGACATCTGTTGATCTTGATGCAATCCCTTTGTTTATAAGCTGAGCAATAAAGAAGATATTTCTTATGCCAGTGGAAATATTGGTTGAAAGTTAGATCACCTTCTGCATTAGTTTTTAAATTCAAAACAACTGGGTTAGTCCTTAGGAGTGTATTGTCAATGTGGTAGTTCTTCGGGGTAGACAACTTACCAAAGAAAATGATAATTCATTTTTAGCATTTCATTTCAGTGCATTATTCTGACTCCAGAAATATGTTTAGGACAAACCTTGTGGGATGGCTGACTATTGTAGGGAGAAGACTAACTATTGTAGGGAATCTATGATTGCTCCTACCTTGCAGTCATCTGCGAATGTAGTCAGCCAGTGCCCTTTGGTATTAAAGAAGTAGATGCCAAGCAGGAGAGTTCATAGTATCCAACTCTGGGAGTTCCCAGCACCAAATCCAGGGGACTCCACTGGTGACTGGTCTCGCTGTGGAGGTAACTTCTCCTGTTTTGATCTTCTGTGGCCTACCTGTGAGCAAGCTGAGAATCCAGTGGGTAACTTAGGTTTTTATTCCCAGTTTATTTAGCTTTTCCACTATGCCTGAGTGAGGGATTATGTCAAAAGCATTGTACCATTTTAGCACTGCGTACCATTTTAGCTTCCTTCATTACTTTGATAACTTTTACAAAAAAGTCCATCAAGTTGAATACTCATAACCTGCCCTTGACGAATCCAGACTAAGATGGGTCTAGTGTTTCGAGGTTCCCTATGTCCTTCTTGATTAGTTCTATGCATACCTCTCAATTGTCCAGATTTCCGTTTCATATTTTTGGTTTTCTCCTCATACAATTTGTAGTTTTCTGTCAAATCTCTAAGATGTTCTAAGGACTGAAGTCACTAAATAATTATATACATTTGAGTTATAAACTTCATGTCCTTCAACAAATGTATGTCAACTCAAATCCTGCTATTCTAGCAACTTTTTAAGTTAATAAGAGCAATATTTAAAATCTGCCACTATTTTTGGGCCTTTGTCCGCTCACTATTTTAGGCTTTCTTGCACTAAGAGGTTTAGAAGTATGGTCCCATGATAATCTTGCAATATGAGGCTGGTCAGACTTGTGGATTTGTAATTGCCTGCATCTATGGATGGTCCTCATTTAGGAAAATTACTATACCTGCTCTCTATTCATTTGGTACAAAACCTGTATGGAGGCTGAGGTTGTTGCTATTGGGAAGGTGGGTAAATCATGCTTCACACTATTTCAGATGCATGCAGAGATATTTCAAGACCCACTGATGCAGTGTTTTCTGCCTTTGATAGTCTTTTTTAGGAATCAGTCTTGTGTGATAGCTGGTGACAAGTCAGCTTCAGGTTCTTGGTGGATAAATGGAGGGAGGATGGGTAAGTTTTGCTGAATTTATCAGCTAGTAGATTCACTATATCTTCAGCCACAGTGTGGGTAACATCATTCCCAATCAGCTCAGCATGTTTCTGCATTGTGTTTCTGAGATTATGAATAGAGTTAAAATGCCTCAAATTTAGCTGTGTTGCATTTTATTAAGATCCCGGGTTGTTCATTTGTTTCAATGACAAGGATTCTATCATTCTTAGAATTACCCTTATTACTTTTGGTCAACATTCCCTTCCTTTTATTCTAAAATGTGTAGATATTATGGTTCTACCATAGGGTGGGGTGTTTATGTAGTTTGCCCTGCACTTGTTCCTTCAAGACACAGCTCCTCCTCTGCAGCTGTTTGCATGCTGGCATAGTGTGGTGGCGTACATTTCCACATTTTCAGTGAAGTTAAATTTGGTCTGTTGGGGATCTGAATCTTGACAATGTATCATGTTAGAAGAATAAGCTTGTCTAAGAGAAATTTCTAAAGGTACCTTGGATGGAAGAAATTTCTGGTTTCAGTTTTATTTTGAAGATGACTTTATTTTCACATCTAACAGGTGACAGAGATATGCAAAGGATGGGTGTAAGATGTTCCCATATTAGTAAGGACAAGATGCAAAATGTTGCTCCCCAAATCAGTACTAATTGTTCCTGGGCATTTTGATAAAGTCCAGAAATGTCTGTGCTTGTGCACTAGTGGTTTTATAGGTTTCCCAGTCTATAGTTGGGTAGTTTCGATTACCTAAGAAAGTATTACTGGGTGTAATACTGAGTGACACCAATTCATGTTGATAAGTGCTGAAGCTTTCTTGGGTCAGAGAGGGAGTTCTATAGGAAGCTAATGTATGGTATAGGGCATTTCTGATGATGATTTGGACATGTTACTGTACTAGCCTTGATGTCATTCTCTTCTGGATGAATATTTATTTATTTATTTATTCATTCATTCGTTCATTCATTCATTCATTTGTGTATACAT
This sequence comes from Protopterus annectens, assembly GCF_019279795.1. Classification (NCBI taxonomy): domain Eukaryota; kingdom Metazoa; phylum Chordata; order Ceratodontiformes; family Protopteridae; genus Protopterus; species Protopterus annectens. Next base: position 729,019,151 of record NC_056728.1, on the reverse strand, counting down.
GTTTTTTACTGGGGTAGAGCACTGATCCCATTGGACCAATTTAGTTTCAGCCCAGAACATGAACAAACATCAAGTGAAAAAAAATAAAAATAATTTATACAACAAAAGAGCACACTAAAAATAAAGGAATGTTTAATGTGCAATAGAAAAAGTATTTAAGAAGGCAGTCAACAGAAACTGCTATGTACGATATTTACTTCAATTAGAGTAGCGACATATTAGGTGTTAGAGAAGAAAAACTAGTAAAAATGATAGGTAGTATGATAAGGTAGGCAATAATAAGAAATGAGTTGGGGGTTGTTTGCCTTTTACTGGAGGTTCTGAAGAGCATAGTTTTAGTTTTTGAAGAGTTAAGAAATTGTTCTTTACTGCTGAGTCAGATAATAAGGAAGAAGAAACCAGTATGGAGCCTTGAGGGATTACTTTAAGCAAAAGAGTGGTGGTTCATGTGTTGTTAAAATCTACTGAAAACATTCAGTTGGACAGGTAATTTTGAAACAAGAGAATAGCATCAGGGCAACCTCCAATGTCAATGAGGTGGTTGAATAGGATTGGGTGGTCAGCCAGGTCAAAAGCTCTGATAAGGTCTATAAATATGGTTCCAGTAAGGAGATGACCTTTTCCCATAGCAAAAAGGGTGCAATCAGTGAAGTGCTGTGGTCTGACTAGAAAAAAAAGCAAGCCTAGAAACACACTGAGAGCAGTTCCTTCAGTTAGACCAAGCTCAGAAGACCCAGGGCTGATCACATTAATCTTGCAGCAAGGTAAACAGGATTAATATAAAAACAATCAGACCACAATCAAAGTGTGTGCTACACTACATTACAGCTTTCAGAAACAATAATTGTAATAAAATATGCAGAAAACAATTGGAAAAGAGAAACAGCAAGGGCACCTAAGCAATTCCCAAGGTCATGCAAAACAAAAAAAAAATAATTCTTTCAACATTTTTGGTAGGTTGCTTTAGTGTCTATTTTTAAGCAGAAAAAATGTTGGGTTGTTTGATTAAAAGTAGCCACTTAATAAAAGAGGGGAGAGTACATAGCTTGTTAAACAGTTATAGAAAAGCAGACCACACTTCAGACAAAGATACAGATCAGATCTTAGTCCTTAAATAAGTAGATGCAGGAGATGCTTCACTGAGGGGAGGTACATAGATGTAAGATAGTCACAGGAGAGAGGGGAGAGGGGAAGCAGAATTCTTTTTTCAACAAGTTTACTCAGACTAGCAAGAGAGTATGTACATATTTACTACTGTATCATGGGAAGCAGTAAAGTGGTGTTGCTGACTATAATAAGGAAATAAAAGAAATTAGAAATAAGAAAATAAGACAGTGGCTATGGTGGTTCAGTGGTTAGCATTGTCACCTCACAGCAAGAGGTTCTTCAGTTTGATTCTCGGCTGTAGCGCCTTCTGTGTGGAGTCTGCATGTCCTCACTGTGGTCGAGTGATGTTTTAAGACATGCAGGTGTGTGCATGAATGGGTGTGCCTTCTTTGATGGTTGGGCATTGGGTTGGCACCTCAGCACTGTAACAATACACTGCCAATCATTAGTGGACCAGAGTCCTGCTGTGGCGGCCCCTAACAGCCGAAATACATTAGTTTTTAGAAATAAGAAGATAAGAGAAAGGAAAATTGAAACATCTCTACTTTTTCCCCTTCTGCGCAGCAACATGTGGAAGGTATTATAGCCTTGCACAGCCAGAGTGCTGTCTACTGTTTTAAAACATGTTTTGGTAACCCCACATTTCCTTCCCCGTTTTCCTCCCAAAGGGTAGAAAAGGGCTTTATCCCAACCATATGTTTAAATTTTGATTATTGACCAGATCACACAAGACTTCAGGGGTGCTCCTCTCCCACTAAAGAAGAGCGAGCTGTTTTGGAAAAGACTCAATGCATACAGTTCACCAGGTCTGAATGAGAACTGTTCATTAAGTAGTGTTCTTAAACTTAGGAGCCAATAGGTAGGCTGTGTCAGGTTACCTTCACACTAGCATGACACAGTTATTCTAATGCTTTGAGCACCTTGGTTCAGTGACCTTATGTGTATTTTGCTGTGTATTTTGCTGAGAATTTGTGTTTTATCTTGATACTTTACTTATTACAATTATGTGCAGCACATTGATGTGCTCCAACATACAGTTTAGTGCACTAACATAGTATTTGTATTAACTAGTTTACAAACACCAGCAGAGTTTTATGCACTTGTAATTATTATTTCTTTGCCTCACTAGCTAGTAGTATAGATTTACATATTTTTATGACAACGCTAGTTGTACTTTTAGTCTGACTATTTGGATTTTAGCTTTACTTTAAAAGCAGTTTTAGTCTAGTTGTGTTTGCAAATAGGTGTCTGTAGTCAGCTTTCACTTAAGTAGTTAATTGACTTTAAGTATTAGCCCAGAGAGTATTTAAGCTGTGACTTTTTGTTTTCTTGATCTGAAGAAGTTTGTTTATTGGAATAAACGAAAAGCGCTTTATCATTTCGTTCTGTGCTACTGTGTGGTTTCTTCTCTATTTTGTTTTTCAGTAACCATTGCTAAGACGTAAATGCTAAGCAGCAGGTAGCTCAGCTAAGTGGATTTGCACTGTTAAAAGTGCTCAATAACTTCTCCTTTAAGCAACGGTAAAACCGGCTCAACTGGTTTGCCCACTGCTTAGCCGAGCTTAACCTTTTCAAAATTGTCCAATGACAGCAAAGGGTGGGAATTTTGCACTATTTAAATGGCGTAGGTGGAAATACAGCTATAATCAGTTATAGTCCATCTGTGCAGATACAATGGCTGGCATAGGAGAGGGACTGTGTTTTCGGGTGCAACGCTGGAGCATTCAGTATTCTAAGGTCATGGCTGGACTCCTAGTAAATAAAGATGAGGAGAGACTGCTGCAGGGCCAGTACCAGGCCTTCCAATACAAAGCGGAGGCCTGGGACATGAGATATAAATGAAATGTGAAATATATACTGCACTAAGCTCTGAACCCTGAATAGCAACATGTAAAGTATCAAAGTGTGTTCCATGCAGCATTGCCTTGTGTTAACCTTTGCTATACAGATTGTAGTAATCCAAAGGAGTAATGCAGTACAATAGCTATCTGTCATGCATGCATCACAGTATTACAAGTTCAGACTGTCTAACCAAGAGACTGTTAGGCAGAAACCAGTGAAGCAAAAAACAGCAGCTCCCCAGTAGCTCCGTGTGATGAGAAATAGCTTAGCTTACACCCAGCCGTGTGCATATCTACACACAAGAAATCAGGAATAAATGTCAAAACAGTCAGGTAGTGTTAACAGATATTTTCTGCACAGGTTTTACAGGTAAGTAAATGTTGCCAGCAGCTATATGAAGGGTATACTAATAAACTGTGTACAACTGTTCAATTATCCCACCACATGCCTACAAATGACAGCAGGGTAGGTAATATGCACTGTTCCCCACTCATACCTCTCAACTGTACAGATATTCACTGAATGTCCAGATATTTGTCTCAGATTTTTGGTCCATTTTACATAAAGTAGGGGTGCCATGGCAAATCAGTGGCAAAACATTATAGACTAAAGTTAGAAAATAATGATAGACATACAAGTGTCAGACATCATATCCATCAGGAAAGCCATGCAAATGCAAAACCTGTTATTTTATCAACAAGTTTGTAAGAGTAATATCTACAAATTGCCCATATTTATGGGCCTTTATCCTACTCTTATGTATGGCTTTACCCAGATGTCATGCTCTAAGAGGTTGAGAAGTATGTTCCCAATACATATCTCTCAAGTGTCATGCTGTCATGGCTAGTGGTTACTGCTGCAAATAGTCCTGGACACAGGAAACCAGTTGACGTATGCCAGTAGCACTCTCACATAACAGCAGTTCAGGGTACCCCTCCTGTGTCAGATATGTAACCCTGACATGTACAAGTCCCCTTCTTGTCATGTACTCAGCATTGTCATAGTTTGCCTCATACCAATCTAGGCTGACAGTTTAATAGGTATCTTTGTACTGCAGAAGCTATGGGCATAGGCAGATG
>NC_056728.1:728993093-729014623 GCF_019279795.1 Protopterus annectens | reverse complement strand
GCTGATGCCTGTGAGATGCCCATTATGTCCCCGGTTGGCCTTTGAAAGGTACCTGTAGCCAGTATTCGCAAGCTCACACATACCTTTGTGTCCACTGGGATGGGCTCCCCTCTATTGTCTCTTGTTCTCAGGCGCGGCCGGCACAGCTCCACTATTTGCTGTAACGTGTCCCTGTCCACCCTGTAGCGCTCTACTATCTCCAGGTCTCGCAGCCCCTGGTAGGTCACCCTTGGTCTGAACACTCTCCTTCTCCTGTGAGGCCTACGGTCGTTGTCGGCACCACCCTCCGCAACTCCGTCTGTCTCTGCCACATACCTATGCATCATGGCCGCGGCGGCACCCAGCATATACATATTAAAAGTTCCCCGTCTGTTTACACCCTACGGTGCGGCGTTTGGGAAATCGCGCTGTGTGTTGTGTGCATTCACATTTAATACTGTTGTGCTGTATACCCGGTGATGTCATTGGGTGTGTCTGTGCGGCCGTATCCACGGATTATTTCCGTGGTTTTACGCTTGCAGCTGCAACGGTACTGCCTGTAGTGTTACATTACAGTTGCCTGCATTGCCTTCGCCTGGCATCTTACATTACAGCATCCTGCAGGCACATGGCATATGATGCATTTTATCTGCAGCCGCAGTTATGCTACCTCTGTACTTGGCTGTGCTATTTCGGTTCTTTGCTCTTTGCACTTTGCATTTCTACTACATCCCCTACTATCTTTGCACTCATATGCCTCCCCTTTCCCGTTCTGCAGGAGTCTGCATGCAGAGTTATCAGCTGGCGGCGTTTGCCCTTCCTGCATTGATTGGTGTTAATTGCTCGTTACGGATCCATTTACACTGCTTCCGCATTTCCTCGTATTCTCCGCATTACCTTCCTATATCCCTGGTTGTTGCCGTGAGGCCGCCACATGACTGGTTTAGGGAACGTAGTCATCCTCGTGCACATGCATTTGTACGCGCATTCTGTACTCTCAGCGCATCTATTTCCTAACACGCCAGTCCTGATGCTGTGATGTGCATTGTACAGCCCAGATTTGCTGTCCTCCAATATCCTTCCTCCTACAGTGGCACACCCTTCTGTGGTTGACATGTATCTCGTGTAGGCCACTCCTCGGTGTCGTACCGCCACGCTTTGCTCCATCCTTACGCGCCGCTTTTGCGATTCACTATTATCTGCCTCATTTGCATGGAATTGACTACTAATACCTGGTTACGGCGCCGGACACCGCCACCACTCCTTGACAACCATTGCGCTGGGGTTGCAGCTTTACATACATACTATGGTGTGTGGTGGCTGTGCAGCTGATTTGTGTTCTACTGCTCTTTTGGACATTGTCATATTATTTCATTGCTTTACAACTTCTGTGCACATATCCCGGGTCTGCTGTTCTTTCTACATACGCGCCATTTATGTCATTTTTTACATTTTGTGCATATTTTCTTTGGACATTCTCGGTGCCTTTCCACATTGGCATATTGCACCTATATGATACCTGACTTTGACAGCCTTCCGTTACTCCTCCGGTATGTTTGGGTAAATGTAAACCGCTTTTTGGTTTACATTGCGTCTCACGCCACGCCTCTGCGCCACTTCGTGGTTCGCTATTTGCCCCCATTTGTATGGTGCAATACCGCACACAGTGTGTTTTGCATACCCACGCCGGGGACGGTCCGGCGCACGCCGGTAGTGCACGTGGAATTCATTCATACCTGAATCGCTAAGCAGCCATATTTGGCGTTATAACGCCGACGCTATGCTGGCGCCTGGCGCAAGGTTCATGAATCCCGGGGAATGTTTTTTGATCCTTTTTTATCTTATCATCTTTATCTTTGACATTTTTATTTTTTCTTGATAATTTTCTATTTCTTCATCAAAACATTCTTTTTCACCTTTATTTCCAAGAATTGTTCATACCTATATGTAAGCAGTCTTACTATTAATTTCTCATTTTCTCATGTATCAATTTTAATACTTTGTAAAAATTTAAAGAGGCTGCAGATACCACTGGATTTAATAATCCTCATCCTCCATCATCTTTATTCATATACAATACTCCCCTCTTTACTAAGTTTAATCTAGAACCCCATATAAATGCAAAAATCACTGTTAATAATTGCTTCACATATATTCTCAGAATTATAAACACACTTGATAAATATGCTATTTTTCCAATTAATATTGAATTTATGAAACTAACTTTTTCTAATAAGAAAGCCTATGTGTTTTCCATACGAAACATATTTCATTTAATTATTTTAACATTCTTTCCCATTGTGTTCCATTTACTCTATAGTACTAAACTTCTTAATGGTCAGCTATAGTAGAGTAGCAACATACAGTATGAATTTTGTGATGAAACTACTTGGGTCCCCCCCCCCCTTAAATCACAATTACATCCTCCTGTTATTATACTATTAGTATTTGCTACTACATAGTCGAAAATCTGTGATAATAAATTCTCCCTTTCTTTATGAATTACAAGCATATAATGCTTCAAGTCTATACATTTTTCTTGCTATCTTAAATCTAATAGTTAATCTTCCCATTCCTACTAATGTTGCAGAAAATATTTTCGCTGCTGTTGTTCACAACACTTCTATTCCTAAGCAACAGTCATTTTCAAAATTCTATGTAATATTTCCAGACCATATTTTTTTGCAATCTTTCATTTGTTAAAAATCTTGTATCTTCCAAAGCAATTATATTTACCTTACATGTGCTACAACATTCTAAATTCCCTAACCTTATTATTATATTTTAATAGTCTTTACATTTGCCAGAAGGACTCTTAAATTGTTACTTTCCTTTTCTTGAAATAGTTTTTCTCAAAATAATTTTACTGGCTTCCCTTCAGTTTCATTATCTGTCACGCATCTCCTTTCTTCTTTTCTTTTAAATTTATACCTGTAAATGTCATTCTCATATCTTTTACTCTCCACCCAATAGAATTATTTTTTCCTTTCACCACTTACCAATTTATGTCTTCTTCATCAGTAATTTATGAAATGTTTTCTCTCCAGTCATTATCATCTATTTCTTTATTATTATTGTTTTCTTTTTCTAAGTTATTGTGTATTTCTATTCCTACCCCTCTTCCATTTTATGTTGCATATTCCTTCCAGTTTAACTAATTTTCATTCAATTCTTCATTACAATCTTTCCATAGATGTCCAGTTTGTTTACAGTTATCAAAGCAAATGAAAAATAAGTATACAGAGCAAAGCTAAAATGTCAGGAACTTTAATATAAAACAATAAAATGGACAAGGGCTTTCACACCTAATGTGGTGCTTTCTCAGATCCTTAAAAACAATGCAAACAAATTTCATTCTTATAAAACCTAAGCAGCCAATAGAAATTAATATTTGCAAGACAAATGACACATCATAAACAATATAATTGTGAATTATAATAAAAATAATGAAACAAGCATGAGAAAGCCCAACTAACTACCTAAAAAGGTTGGTTTGTTTTAATATATTCATTCATAGTAATATGTTCTTTGAGAGACATAGGCTGTTATCTTGTATTCATGTTTATGATGTGTCATTTTGTTTTGTAAATTTTCCGTTTTTCATATTTGTGTGACCCCAGATGGGGGTGCAGTATTCAGCCATTTCATCTTTCTTCTCTCTCATGTTTTAACCTTTCACAAACTGCCCCCCCCCAATCCTGACATTATATGGCAGAATTTTACAAACTGCACATGAAACTCTTCTAGTGATGGTAGTAACATAACCCTTGGTTAGAGACAATGTCTGGTTTCCAGATATTGACATGTATAGGCAGATACTCATGCTTTAATAACAACTTAGCTATGTTCTTGCTCATGCATTGCCTACTAATACTATTAAAAAGCTTTTGCTGAACCTTAAAACAATATCACTTCTATGCAACAACCTCCTATTGAATATCTTCATACTGTAGCAGAAGCTATTGCATGCACTATATTTATATTCGTGAACCACTTGACACAAGAATCAGTAGTTCTAAAACTATGGAAGCATCCATAATGATCTCATTAAATACATTGCGTACCTGCTTAAAATTTGCAACTACAGATTAATAGTCATTCTATCCCTGCTATCAGAAACACTCAAGAAATGTATATATAGACAGTTTGTCAATTACCTGCAGAAAATTAATGTACTATCCGTAGCACAGCACCAGTTTATATCTGGTTACAATACAAAAACTGCCCCATGGGCCCTCATTAAATTCACTTACTATAAAGATAAGCAAGGAGAAATAGTTACCGCAATATTCCTTGAACTATATAAATAATTCTGTGCATAAGCTTACTGAATAAGGCCCCACATAAAAAAGAAGAATGGTTCACAACCTATCTGAATCAGCAAAAAATCATGTACACTGGAATGAAGCCCTATCAGTCCATCAAAGAAAAACAGTAAGGACTCCAAAAGGCTCAGTATTAGCCATCTCCAATCATTAATAGCTTCTCCAATAAAATGCACCTACCCCCACACCTGTAAATTTGATATAATACACTGACAATTGCACTATGCCCTATCCATCCATCAAAAAGCTTCATTCTGATCTACAGGTACTCTTTGGGATTTCAACATCTGAACATTTTAAGTAAAGGCCATTTTTGTCCTGGCTGTGGACAAATTTCTTTCCGATTCCATGTTAATTGTTGGAGCCCAACTTGTGTGAATTCTTAGGATTTTCCTTTTATAGGGAGGGTGCTGTGGCCATGATCTTGTAAGGATTTTATAGTTTTTAACCATTTAATTAGTATGACTAATTTTAGTTTTTCCATGACTTTAGTTTGTTCTTATGTTTTTTGTGATGACTAGATAAACTGTTACCATTATCTTGAACTGAACACTGTTATTTTGGCTCTCGGTTAATTATATACTCTTATTAGGTATAGAACTTGCTGAGGATGTAAATACATAACATTTTATATAAACGCACACACAGATACACACACACACACACACACACACACACACACACACACACACACACACACACACACACATATATATCTAGAGAGAGTGAGCGGAGAAGTATGTAAAATAATCATTGCTGTAAAATATTACAGCACAAATTATCAACCATAAAATATCACAACACCAACTGATAACCATAAAAGTGCCATAAAAACAAAATACTAACACTAAAATAAGCAGACTGTAAAGCATAAACTTCGAGCATGCAAATCACAAAATACTGGGGTTTTTTGCAAGCGAAACCCCCTCTGCACTCTTTATGTGAGATGCTCCACCCCACACACCCACTGCAACATAAACATACCAAATTCAAGATCACACAATAGCAAGAAAAGGACATATTTCCAAACCTCTCTATTACAGGACTGTTGCATAAGCACTGCATATTAACAGAAAACCTATTAACAAAAGTCTGAAAGGTATGACTGAGATCTATGATATGGCATTTAAAACAGTTAAGCAAGAAGACTGGCTGGTTTGAAAGAAATACCAAGAGCACCTTCTGAAACAAAATTAGAGTTTCTTTGCAATTATACTGCTTTGGGAAGCATTAAATAACACTCCTCAAACTACAAATCCTAACGTTCATAAACCTTTCCAGCAGAAATCAATGCAAACTATACCTTTTTAGAAAATGGAAAACATGGCCTAGATATTTTTTATAGCTTTTTAATTGAAGAGTTACTGGATATTTCCAGAGTAGTCTAAACATAAAAGATAATGTGCATCTTTGTAATGACACACGTCAGGGCCCGTTTTCTTCTAAGATACACTTGGAGTATCATACTGTACAACTGCTATTCTTTTATGATGATTTCTGCAAATGTTTCATACTTCAAATTTCAGTACTATTTGCTCTGCTTTTTCAGACATCATGTGCCCTTTCTTTACATTGGTCGTGCCTACATGTGACTCGCAAATTGTACTTATCATAGCTTCTCCCAGCTGAATAACTCAGTCACTATTGCATTATAAGCTTTATAAGCAAAAAAAAAAAAAAAAAAATTGCAGAAAAAGTTAAGGAAAATAAACACAGCTTACTGAATTTAATGACTTAGAATTACCTGGCTGACTACCCTATTGTGGTTATGATGTGTCCGCGGTGGTACAGCGGTTGCATTGTTGCCTCACAGTAAGAGGTTATCCTGTTCAATTCTCGGCTGGAGTGCCTTCTGTGTGGAGTCTGCATGTCCTTCCCATGGTCGAGTAGCCTCCGAAAGACATGCATGAATGGGCGTGCCTTCGCTGAAGGTTGGGCGTTGGGCTGGCAACTCGGCACAATAAAAATCGACTGCCAATCATTAGAGGACTGGAGTTCCAGTGTGGTGACCCCTAACCGGGAAAAGACAAACAAAAACCCTATTGTGGTTATGTTATGCAGCCACTATAGTTCGAAATCTTAAATTCTTCTCTAATATAAAACAATTTAAGCTCTTCTTATTTTCAGCAGACATAAGTAATTAAAAAATGATCCATAGGACTGCTACAATTTCTCAAATACATCTTCCCAATTCTCAATCTCTACTTAAGGAAGAAAATATATTCACTAATTTGCCATATTTGTACTAAACTTGCAGATCATATTTTCTTAGTCTTGTTACACAATGATTTTTTTACCACAAATATAGTTATAGAACTTTAATAACACAAATTATGGGTAATATTTCCTTTTCTATTTGACCACGACATCAGTTAAAGCTCTTTACCTAGAAAACCTAAAGTCTACATTCCTATGATATTAACACACCAAGTCCTTTGACTTTTTTCAGTAGAAAGATGCACATAATGTAACATTTGGATTTGTTTTTACTTAACTAGCTAATAAGTCCTTCTTAGTGTTGGCTAGCATCAACCTGCAAAGTGGTAAACATGACATATCACAGGATTTGAGTGTAAGCACTTTATTAATGAGAGGTTTAATAATGTCAAAGCTTTTCTGTTGCTCCATTGACTAAAATCAGCCTGCTGTACTGATTTATTCACCATTTACCATTTGTTGATTGGGGGTAAAGCACTGATTCAGGTGGAACATTTCCAGGCTCAGCCCAGAACAAAAGAGTAGAAAGTAATAGCAGACAAAGACATAGTTTACAGCACTGATGAGGAGTACAAATTCAATATAAAGCATGCAAAAACTTTATAACATTATAACATGCCACATTCCAGTAGCTTCCTGAGTGATATTGTTATATCTGACAAGTTAGAGAGGAAATTTGAACTATATTACATCATAACAATGAACACATAACAGATTATTTGTCAAGAACCCTTTTCCAGGTGCGTGCATGAATGGGTGTGCCTTCTTTGAAGGTTGGGCATTGAGGTGGCATCTTGGCACCGTAAAAATCCACTGCCAATCACTAGCAGACCGGAGTTCCACTGTGGCGACCCCTAAATGGGAAAAGCCGAAAAGACATTAGTTTTAACTGCACTGACAGAACTGAGTTTAAGCTCTTTTGAAGTTATTATATGTCCCATGTACTTGAGAGAGGTTACACAGATCAGGAACTTACTTTCCTCAGTAATAACCAGACACATGTCAAGTTTCTTTTGGGTAGCTACACAGACTAGAAACTGATGACTTACACTGAGTGTAACATATGTCCCTACAGTCATTAGCATTTAACTCTCTAGAACACTTCCAGAGTAGAAGATATTTCAATTACTGACTTTAGAAATCTGTATCCACTTAGGCATGTATTAAATGTGTACAATTTGAATATAGTTTAATCTAGTCTTGTATACCAGAATCATTGGTTAGCATCAGGAGCAGAAAATACCTTAGTGTTTCACATAGTTGTAACAACTTCCTCAATTATCAGAAGTGGATAATGTTCCCTTCTGAGCCATTTGTTTAAATCTTGAGAATCAATACATAACAACTTCCTCTTGAAAATCAATAACAACTTCCTTAACGATCAGAAGTGGAAAATGTTCCCTTCTGAGCCATTTGTTTAAATCTTGAGAATCAATACATATTCTCACTTTATCCTAGTTCACAACTTACCATGGCAGTTATGCATACAGTCAGTTCTGTTTGGTAAAGTAAGACACACGTAACTTTTAAACACTTCTTGCTCAGTTTTATCTCTGAGTACAACTAGAATACTTCCCAAGCAGAAATCACTGTTATTACCTCAGGAGAAATGTTGATGTGATATCTCTGCTTGGAGACAACGTAAACCTTAAAACAAATCAGTGTACTTGTGAAAATGTCATCAGCAGCTTGCAGCATACATTCAGTACTGTGAGAATGCTATTTCTGCACTCACAGTGAAGCACTTATCAAAGAGACTCCTTTAGTGCATCAACTAGTAACATTAACATTATATTAACACATTTCTTTGTGTTCATTATATGCTTTTTTGCAGCTGTCACTGTTCATAAAAAATATTCTGTAGTGCTGTACAAAGGTGCAAGGTGTCTTTGCAATTGCACAGTTAGTTCACATGCTTTTATTCAGTTCTTTATTGTGATCAAATTTACTGTTTGACATTTGGATTTGTTACTCTGCAATTGCACAGCATGAATCATTTTAATCATACCGAGTGTCTCATAAGTATTACAGCCTAAAATGTTTGATTACATCAACTGCTTTTCCAAGAAATGGTAATCTATACTCACATTTCAGCCAATTCTGTCCCACATGATTTGGTTTGTACCTTAAATGATTGTCCTATGCTTCATCAATGAAACAAAGAGAAAAATCGTTTTTTGTAAGTGGCAAGTCTCTTTGTACCACCACCTCCATTACTAATTCCATGGTTGAAAAATTATTGAGAAAAGCCTAGACGTACAGAATCGCTACTTGCATGCAAATAGAAATTGTGACTTCCTATGGCAAACAGTAATGGGGGATCTTAACTCAACAACTTGGATCCCCATCCACTTCCCTCTTGAATAAGAGTAGGGATGCCATTCTGAATATGTCAAAAGGCAACATGAAGACCTGTATGACTTACAGTCACTTGCTCAGTTCCCTGAGGTCAAGCATATTACATACATACATACATGCATACAAATATTTCACACATAGCCATTAATGCCCTTCTATCCTGAGAATATACCAAAACACTTGTTCTCATAATAAGTGTCCAGGCTGTTCTTAAAAATATCCACATTAGTATTTGATTTAATGTAATTTGGTAGTCTATTCCATGCATCAGATGCTTTCTCAGAGAGCCAGTTAAAACACTTCTCATTCTTATAGAATCTTCTACATAGGTTGTCTGATAATACTTTACTACTTTTTGACAACCCACACATTCCCAGAGGTAGTTGTCTATAAATGCCCTACATACCTGAATAAGATCTCCTCTTAAATATCTATACAAGACACTGTACAAGTTCAGATATTTTAGTCTTTTGTAAGAACTTAAATTTGTCACATCCATGGATGCTCTTGGTATTTTTCCACTGTACTCTTTCCAGTTTACTCATGCTTGTTTTCCTAAAAGTTTTCCATAGTGTTATTCCCTACTCAGGTTTGGGTCTAATGTAACTAACAAATAATGACTTCAACATTTCTGATTTTCTAGACTTTATAAATCTTTATATGCAACCTATAGTAGGTCTATAGCTATCATTAACCAATTGGTTGATATAATGAGAAAAACTCAAAGCTGGATCTACCCATATACCTAGGTCCTTAAAGGAATCTATATTTTCAATCACTGTGAGCTATATTAAATATTCATCTTTCAATTTATGTCTCCCAAGTCTGATATGCTTAGTTTTTGATGTATTTATCAGCCTATTATTCTCTTGTGCACAAATGGTCAATTTAGTCAAGACATGCCCTATCTATAACACATGTAATCAGTTTACCCAATTTCAGGTCATCTGTATATAGACTGTAGAACATCTCAGATGGAAAAGTTAGGTCTGAAAGATACAGTCTAAGCAAGTAAGGGCCTAGGATAGAGCCCTGGGGGATACCCTGACTGTAACCAAGAATTTCACCTGTCCAATTGTTGTATGATACTTGCCATGACCTATCTGTAAGTAATGCAGCTATGCATAGATACCTAGTTGTTATAATTTATTGATCAGGGTTTTGTGAATGAAACTGTCAAATGCTGAAGTTAAATCTATATAAATTACATCACTGCACAATTTTTCATCCATAGCTGTTATTATATTATTATAGAACATCATGTTACGGTGATAATATATCTATTTTCAACATACATTTTGATATATGGTTTAAGTCCCAACCTATCCATTTCTACAAATAACTTATCCAGCATCATCTTTTCCATTATTTTTCCACAGCATGATAGTAGAATTAAGGGTCTATGTGACTCTGGGTTTGTTCTATTCCCCCCTTCCCTTAAAGACAGGTTTAATAAGAGCATGTCCCCAATCTTGAAGAATCTGCCCATATTTATGCGACCTAGTAAATAATAGATATAATGTCACTGTAAGTTCTCACTGAAGCATTCTCAGGTCATTATTATTAAGTCTGTCTCCTCCCTGTGCTTTGTTTGGATCAAGTTTACATAGTTCTTTTTCAACATATCCTAAACTGATTCCAGTGTCTGAGGTTATCTGATGTGACTAGGACGCATATCACCCCCCTTGTGGAGCCAAACTGCATAAGATTTTGCAAATATATCTATAATATGGTATGTCTGACTATAAATTTTAGAATCTAAACACAGTTTATCAATTTGTATGTGTTTATTCCTTCCATAACTTATGTATCTATAAAATGGTTTTCTATTATACTTAATATCTTTATAAAAAATCTTCAATTTTTTCTTGATCTTGTCTCACACTGTGCTTAATTTGTTTGTCCAGCATGTTTATTTCAGTTTTCAAAGTTGTAATTCGTCTTCTCTTCCATTTCTTGTATTTTATATGTTTCTCACCTTAATCAAGTATCTTGTTCTTCTTAATCAGGTATCTTGTTCTTATATAAGTATATCCCCCTGATGTTGTATGCCTAGATCCTGATGTTAAACATCTCTGTGATTATTTTCACTCAAACGATTTCTCTTTCAAACTTTCCATATTACATCTGCTATGTTTCCACTGAATGTGTCACTCCAATTAGTTTTACATAATGACTATTTTGCTTCCATTTAATCTGTAATTAATCTTTTGTGCATTAGTTTAGATTTTTGTTTGACAGAATTATTTAGCAAAAAATTAACCTTTATAACCCTATGATCACTGTACATCAACCATGGAAAACTTGACTTGAAGTAAAATTAATTTCTTTAGGAACACAATATATTCCATTCCCTGGTAGTTTTTTTTAACAATCTGTAGCATATTGGTGCAGGATGACATTTCCTCATGTTTTTTACTTACTTCTTTGTAGACAGAGATTGAATATGCTCAAAAATTGGTAATGTTTGAGTAGACCAAGGTCAGTACACCTCAGAGAATGTGCTAAATAGCTATTTCACTGTTTTTCAATGATTGCGCCTTAACTGGAGTGCAGTGATTTGGGTGTGAGAATAATAAATAACAAAGATGTTTGGAGTACAATGAGGAGCTTGCTGATAAGAAAAAAACTTACTCATAAATTCCTGTCGATAATGAGTTCAAGTACACACATTACATTTATGTGTTTTCTTAAGCTGATATTCACTGTCTCTTGTAAAAGTGTAGGTAAAGGTGGTGTATTGCAAACTTAGATATATCAAACTTAAATATGATGCAGACTTGTAAATTTATTTAGATAGAATCAATGCCTTAAATACAGTTTCAGACAAAATAGTGAATTCAGCACATGTATCCAGCTCATATACAATATTAGTGCCTTTAGTCTTTAGCTTTTCTGACAGAAAGCTTATATCATATTATTTGGACTATGTCCATACTATGCCAGTCAGAGGTATCCACAAAGATTTGTTTTGTTTTGCTCGTCTGTCACTCTATCTACAAATCTTAATAAAATGCTTTATTTTTACTTTAACATACTTTTGCACAATGGTTGTTACCCCTTAAAAAGCCTGCATATGTTATTCACTGCTCTACAATCTGTTTTCAGATGCTTATAGACACATTGCTTGTACTGTATGTGGCTTCTACCTCCTCATTTTTTACTGATTGCCATCTTGGATATCATGTGGTTGACAATGTTGTTTTTTTGTGTGTATTATTATTAAGCTTTATTGTTTTTAACAATGATGTGCTTTTCTGATTTTGTATTCACTTGCTCCTTTTTGTCTGACACACTTCCACCACATTAGTAATGCTTAAGTGTGACATGCTAGAAAAGGTGCTTATTCAACAAACATCGTGTTTTCTCCATTGTCAAGTGAGCTTCCCTTAATAATCTGCCTCTAATCTCATTATTTTTTTATCACTCACACAGACACACACACACACACACACACACACACACACACACACACATACAGGTCTTCTCATACCAGTGAATTATCTAAGTCACCAAATTTGCAATCATGTGATCTGTAGTTCAACTCAGTTAACTCATAAGCTCCTTGATTTCTAGTGAAGAATAAACATAACAATATGCTTATGTACAGTGCATGCTTTGATTTGCAGCATGGTTAAAACTTTTTTTTTTTATCAAGTTCATTTCAAGTGAGATACTACACAAATCTTCGAATCCACAGCATCCAGTTTTCTGATAAGCTTCCATGATCTTTCAAAGCCATTGTTGGTTGTACTGAAGACATTTGAGCTGATAATAGAATACATACAGCTGTAGGATTGGTGGTTCATTAGAGTTTTTTATTTCAGAAATAAAGCTGTTTTATTTTCATATCATGATAATGCAAAAATGTGATTGTATAGTGGAATTTTTTTTATCCAAACAAAACAATGGAGTTGGTCCACAGGGAAGCATGGATGTGATATAGCAGAAGCTCCCTTGATGAAAATATAATAAGGCAGACAGTGTGAATAGTTCAAAATCCAGAGGAGAGTGAAAATTCAGCTTCTGGTATCAAGTGTGTTTAATTCTGACACCATGCAGTATAAGTATACTTGTAAAATATGTACATGAATAAATAAGTAAGAGACACTAGACATTAGTTGTGTACACCAAGACATTTTACTGCAGATGGAATCAGAACATAAGGTCACATGGCACATTAATTCCTGTAGCATTGCATTTCTTAAAGGTGCAGATGTCTAATAACTACATGTACTTCTAGCCATGAGATAAGGCCTGTCTAAAAGAAAGGAGTTCTCAGGACGATAGGTACCAAAATAGGGAAGACCCAAGACAATTAACCAAAACCTATGTCATCAGATGGGACCTGTGAAAAGACAAAAGTATAGCATATCATTGATAATCCATAAATCTATAAACAGTTGACTTAAATAAATTAGAACAAGTGCCAAGATGGTTTACAAGAAGTATTCCTACAATGAAAAACTTGAGTTATATGGAAAGATGTAACAGGCTTCAGCTTTATTCAATTTATTATAGATACTACAGGGTAAAATTAATACTGGCATATAATTCATATAAGGATGATATGAAGCAAGTATTGCTTAATCCTGAATTAAGATTTGTTCAATTGCTCATAAATATTCCAACTTGCATGAATAAATCAGTACTGACAACCTAATATATTAATCAGAACATCCCAATGATTTGGAATGTTATTCATAAAAATATAAGGGAGTCAAAGAGTATAGACATGCTCAAGGCTTGATTGGAGACATGGACAGGCAAGAGTGTCTTTGTCCCAATTTTTTGGACTTGGTGATTTAACAGCTAAGGTCACATCATTGGCAACCATAACTTATGAACTTATGAGGTTATATCTTTAAAATAAACACTGCATGATACAACTATAAAATTCAAAAGTGTAAACAAAATATTTTTCTGTATCACACAAACCCCAGATAACTCCAAGCAGGGGGCTGTGGCCACAGCACCTCATAATTACTATAATCAGCTCTGAGGTTAATGCATGTTGTGAGGAGGGAAGGTTCCCTCAGTTCAGTGATCCCTGTCAAGCAATATACTAGTAGCACTGAACTATGGGTCAGTATTTTGCAAAACACTAAACTAAAATGTTTCACCACATCCTTCACTGTCTCTATACTCAGTTTCCTACAGACTGTTGCTAGGCGATCTATGCCCAGCATAGAAGACATCCTTTAATCCTGCTATGGTGGACCTTCTGCACATCTGCAAAACAAACAGCATCAGAACTACTCAATCCAGGGACTTGAACCTTGTCTGTCACATAAATAAGACATGTTGGAGGGACAGATATATGTCCCAGAGAATTCTCTGCCACTGGAACAAGCTTTCTGTCCATGTGAAGTAGAGTTCTTCCCAAGTCCTATTCAAGCATAATGGGAAATCAGAAATTTACCCCAGGCATAGCACCTATGTCTCTAATGGACAAAGGCAGTCTGTAAATCATACCCTAGCTTACATATACCCCTTAAAATAACTGCTAAGGCTTACAAATGTGTGGGATATATTTAAGATGCATGTCTATGCTTATAAAGGCCCTACTGAGTGTTAGCCTAGTATACACCTATAAACTATACAAATATCCTACAAGCAGAGACATCCTATACAATCCTTTTCACCACCTCAACCCAATATGCCTTATTATTTTCTTATCTACCAACAGAACTAACCCATCTGGATTCTTGTATGACCCACTAATCTTGTTTCTACTTGCCTTGTACTAATCCAAAATCTTGACTTACTTTCCCCCCCTAAACATGTTAACTGCTCAACTCTGTCTCATATTTCCACCTCTCAGTGCTCAGGAATCAGTTATGCTGGTTCACCCATACTACTAGTAACAACTCAACTAGCCACAATATCTCAGTTATTACATTGTCTTACCCCTCCTACCTACTAACATCCTCCTAGCTAATAACAACCCCAGCTATATGAGTGTAGCATAAGATATTTCCAATTTATAATGCCATGATGAGTGATGATTCTTGTATATGTGATTATACAGTTATCTCTTTGATATTAATGTAAAGAATGTATATTATTTTTACTATGTACTATAATAAACTATAATCCAAAGTTTCTCATCTTATTGCTATGTGTAAATTTCACATTTACTATCTTGTAACTTGATTACCATAGACTATGTGTTTGTATATCTCACCTGTTTGTTTTATGTATGTCTGGAGCTTTTCTCCCCGGGCCTCTGATGAAAATGAACTTGTGTCCAGTCGGTCTTTCCCAGTAAACAAATGTAAAATTAATAAATAACTATATATATATATATATATATATATATATATATATATATATATATATATATATATGTGTGTGTGTGTGTATATATATATATATATATATATATATATATATATATATATATATATGTGTGGGTCTCCTTCTGTTTGTCGAATGTACACTTCATTGACAAACAGAAGGCTGAGCCCACTTCTGCGAAAGTGCACTACAGCTATATCCTTTTCCCCACTGTAGTGCGATCTCGGAGTTAGTATATTTAAGTAGGGGGAGTGGGGGTGCAGGAGGGCCCCTGCATAAATGTGATTTAGTGCTTTGTTTTTTCTTTTTTCTCATTTTGTATTTTGCAAAAGTGTATTTTCAACAAAGTGCACTTTCACAAAAGTGAGTTCAGCAGTTTTCATTTCCATGAAACATAATTTTGATGGATCAACATAGATCCATATATATATATATATATATATATATATCTATACATATGTACACAAACACACACACACACACACACACACACACACACACACACACACACACACACACACACACACACACACACACACACACACAGATATGAGTCCCTCCTATCATAGTGAACAAAGCCAACAACTTTGGAATGGGGAAAGAAACTCTAAATTGTTAATATATATATGCTTTGATTGACAAACAGATAGATGACTCTAAAACACTACAGTGGTTAACCAATAGTATATTGAAAGCAACAGCCCTAGGACCAGACTGTTCAAATACTAATTTTATAAGCCTCTTCCTTCTGATTTTTTGGTATTCTCACCTCATACACCACAGAAGCAGCTGGAGAGACCACAAGAGAATCTAGGGCCTCAAACATCTACCCTACACAGATAGGCTAAAGGCGCTGTCACTCTAGTCAGTCTCCTACAGACTCCTCAGACGTGACCTCTGTCTGGCATGAAAAGTAATCTCAGACCCTGTCTTGATGGGACTGCTGCATATCTGCAAGTCAAGCTCCACTCAAGTAACCTGTACACACAACCTCAACCTGGTCTGTGACATCAATAGGACTTGTTGACAGGACATATTTGTGTCCCAGAGACTGCACCTTCTGTGGAATAGACTCCCGCTGCATGTCAAGCAGAGTACCTCATTAACACTTTTTAACCACAACTTGGATAACTGGATGGAGAACAGAAAATACATCCCTGGGATTCCATCTGTGTCCCTGTTGGACAGTGGCATTGGGTGCTGACTTGTCAGAACATGGGCAAAATTCTTGGCTAGGCTAGTAAGGGCCTCAGGGACAATAACCTAGTCATTTTGGTACTTATGTATTATCACAACCAGATATTTCATGGCAGTAACGGTTGCTTCCCGATCCTGAAATGTGTTTGTTAATGTTGCTGAAATGTGAAATACTGTGTAATTTTCAGTAATACAGTTTGTTTTCTGGAGTCTTATCAATAAAATGTTAACAAAATACTGTTGTTGTTTCTTTATGTACTTAAATAACAGCATGTTGCTTTTTTTTCTTCAAGACATACAATTTGTAGAGGTGAGCAGTGCAGTGAAGAAGTTAGAGCAAAAGCTAAAGGGAAGTAAATCTGTCTGGTTTTACACAGGATATACAGCCCGACAGTGTTAGTGTACTGTTTAAGTCTTCATGTAATAAAGCATTACATCCCATGTGCCCAACTTGCACTCGGTGGGTGCACTCAGTAACTGCTGCAAGTTTGTAGTGTTGGACTCAGTAATACTGACATAGCTGCCACTGACTGTACTGGTTCAGACATGCAGCACTGCACTTATTAACCAATATCTGAAGACATATTGTATGAACACTACACATCCTTTTCATTGACATAGCAGGTTATTACATGTCCTTACTACCAAAATAAATGTAGAATTACACATGTAACTAGTTTTGCTTGTAATACTGCATGGCAGGCTTTCTGTTCATCAGAAAGAGAGCATCCATGAAAATTCAAACGTGCGTGTGTAATGCACGCAAAACAGGAAGACAGTCTCTGGTAAAGTTTGTCAGCCTGAAGGTACTCCAAACTTATTTTTCTGCAATAATGACTTCAAATAACACCGAACAGTGTTTCCTGAAGTCGTTTCTATTCCAGGAAGCAAATTTTGCAACCCCGAAAATCTGCTTGTGATAATACGTAAGTACTATAATTTCCTACGATCCTATGATCCTAAATTGCATCTTTTTTCAAGGTTGCTTTAACATCTTTACTAATGAACAGTTCCATCAAGAGGGAGTTGTCTACTAGAGCATTTCTCCATTTAGATCCACTGACAGCTAGTGAATGGCATGTTAAAAAGATGAACTCCTGCAAGACTAGCCATTATCCCTCAGAATATAGTACAATAATAAATAAATAAATACATACATACATACATACATACATATATACACATACATACACATACATACATACATACATACATACATAAATAAATAAATCTTAATTGCAGAAAATAGCTGCAATTCTTCTTATCCACAGACTGAATGAAGTTTTGGATACAGTCACATGCCTGATGTCAGATAAATAGTGATTATTTACAATTTAGTCGATAACCAGCCTTAGAAAGCAGGGCATACAAGCTACAAATCATGGTTGCTCTCTTCATATCCACACCTGAAAGAACAAGTATTTATTTCTCAGATGAAGATAACTTGCTAAGTTAACTGTCTAGCATCCTAGTTAACACTGTTTCAAACACTGATATGCAAAATGTCACAGATTATATTATGTGATTGCAATATTTTAGCTCAAGCAGGTAACTCAATTCACCAGTTCCTTTAAATGCGATAAAAAAATCATAATGAATTATGTATTTCAAAGGAGGAAGGAGTCCTCTTGTATTATCTACCTCTGAAGGAGATGGCTACAATGTGAAAGAGGATTTTCTTGAAAAGTGGAAAGTGGTCCCAAGAAGATGAGACCAAAACCCAAGTGGGAGGTTCAAATTCGATAGCAGGGCCTTGCAAAGAATTGGTGTGATCTGGCAGTATAGCCATGATTAATTTAGGCTATGAGCTGCTAAAAAGCTTTGACCTGTAATATTTGAGTATGAAATATTTTCTCCCTTGCTATACTGTGTAGTTCTAACCAGCATTTTCTCCCTTGGTATACTGTGTAGTTCTAACCAGCATTTTCTCCCTTGATATACTGTGTAGTTCTGACCAGCATTTTCTCCCTTGGTATACTGTGTAGTTCTGACCAACATTTTCTCCCTTGGTATACTGTGTAGTTCTGACCAGCATTTTCTCCCTTGGTATACTGTGTAGTTCTGACCAGCATTTTCTCCCTTGGTATAATGTGTAGTTCTGACCAGCATTTTCTCCCTTGGTATACTGTGTAGTTCTGACCAACATTTTCTCCCTTGGTATACTGTGTAGTTCTGACCAGCATTTTCTCCCTTGGTATACTGTGTAGTTCTGACCAGCATTTTCTCCCTTGGTATACTGTGTAGTTCTGACCAGCATTTTCTCCCTTGGTATACTGTGTAGTTCTGACCAACATTTTCTCCCTTGGTATACTGTGTAGTTCTGACCAGCATTTTCTCCCTTGGTATACTGTGTAGTTCTGACCAATATTTTCTCCCTTGGTATACTGTGTAGTTCTGACCAAGCTGTTCCCAAAATGCCCCTGAGAAGAGGCACTTCTGCATAGCAGACTCACTTTCTTAACAAATAAGAACTAAATAAACAGCATGCTAAGAAGCAGAACTGACTTACAACTGTCATTTCACGATAAAAGACCAATGAAGAAAAGGGTCAAGCAGAATTTGGAGAAATGTCTGGGGTTACTCATACTGGAGTGACAGGAAACTATTTTCCTTCACTTATATTTTTGGCAGTTTAATACTTTTATGTTATACTATGAGGCTGTAGTCAATGCAAGTAATGCATTCTGGGGCTGTAATTTACAGCACCACAAACTGGATCACATCACCATAAATGAGCATTTACAATTTGCAGGGCAACCCTAAAAAGTGGCATTGTGTATGTCTGCAGAATTTTCCTAGGTAACAAGTATATATGCATAAATATCATCATACATTCACTGTTCAGAAGGCACAGTGAATAATAAGGTTACAAAAAGCAAATTCTGCCATGTGGTGTTGATTAAAGAACTAAGTTTTCTTAAATGTAAACTTATAATCATATAGTTATATTCAGTTTCTACATTGTAACTCTCTACAGAGTTCTACACTCCACTGTCATTGTCTGCAACATTGCCAGGCATTACAATAGCACTTTTCCATAAATGCAGTGGTAACTTTATTTCTAAAAGGCAATTACATTGAGCATGGTCCTAAATGAAGGCAGCAAAATTAACTTAAAGATCAGGAAACAAAAGCTGATTTGAAAAACAGGAATAGCACCTTCATCACTTAGCAGGATTCAGAATGGGAAAAGGAGATCAATAACATAGAATCTTAATTTAATGGTGTGAGAAACAATCAGACATTGGACAAGACAAGTTCACTTATTACTAGGCTAACAAGGCAATTAGGGGACAAGAGAAAAAATATATGTACAAGAAGATATATATACTCACTCTGAATGACAAAAGCTAAAGATTGTTTAACCTTCTGATTGTCTAAGACACAGTTACTGCAGTAAAGAGCAAATAGTTATTTGTTGTGCTGCCTTTTAAATATTTATGTGTTCATACAAGAGTCCTAATGAAATTCAACAGAAAAGAAAAGTGAAAGTGTACTATTTGTGACTAAGTTAATAAACAGTTATAATTATATGCTTGATCCCGTTTTCAAGCTTGTGATAATGGAGTTAAACTATGCCAAGTCTGAGATGGCCATGCCCTGGAATATTTCCTTTTCTGTGAGGTATGGTGAGCCCAGATTTGGTATATATAAGTTTGGGGGACAGAGGGGCTTGCACTTCTTCAAAAAAGATGTCTAAATGAGAAGAGCTGTGTTCAAGATTCACTCTTCTCCTGATTTTTTAATATTTTTTCTGTCTGTTGGTACTCAGTGTCTGAATGCCAATATTTCAGTAGGGAGCCCAGATTACCATATCAGTTGATATTGAAGGTTGTCATCTGTAGTGGAAATACTAGTTCTCCAGTCCATGAGCAATGTGGCTACTTGTAATTCAACTTCATATGTGATATCATAGTGTTAAAGTCAATATTGTGTAATTCAGTAATACAGATCGCCCCTGATACATCTGATCTGCACAAGGGCTATGTCCAGAATCAGAATAGATACTCAGAAATCATTTAAGTACAACATCACTGCATATGGTAAAGCCCTAAAAGACATTTTAACTCCAGTAGAGAATAGGCATGACCATCTCTCAGTGTTATTAAAAACTCCATGTAGCATGCCGCAACACTTAAATCTGATCTGCACTCAAGGAAAAGTAGTAGCTGGGACCAAGACACATTTACTGTTATGTCTTATTACTCTTTTCTAGATAGATGTCAGTGCCATCCACCTACAATAATACAAAACTTCCAAAAATAACAAATATGTGATTGTGCAGCATATTTGGACAATCTTTGAGATGGGTTTCTTCACTGAGTGGAGTGTGTAGACCCTTCTTATGCCATGTTTTGTGGATATTCATAAAGTCTTCAACTACCATAAGCACTCCACACATGCTATCTTTGGCCATGTGCCATGCCTTATTCTGGGCTTAAATGGCATGTGCATTTACAGGATCCACAGTACTGGACCTACAAGAAAATATATGAAAGGAAAGTCTACAAACCTATAAATCTGACCTGAAGTTGAATTACAAGTAGCCACATTGCTTTAATGTGGCAGCCGCAGTGTCATGGACTGGAGAACTAGTATTTCCACTACAGATGACAACCTTCAATATCAACTGATATGGTAATCTGGGCTCCCTACTGAAATATTGGCATTCAGACACTGAGTACCAACAGACAGAAAAAATATTAAAAATTCAGGAGAAGAGTGAATCTTGAACACAGCTCTTCTCATTTAGACATCTTTTTTGAAGAAGTGCAAGCCCCTCTGTCCCCCAAACTTATATATACCAAATCTGGGCTCACCATACCTCACAGAAAAGGAAATATTCCAGGGCATGGCCATCTCAGACTTGGCATAGTTTAACTCCATTTTTTCATATTTCATGACTTGATGTAGCAGATCCCAACATTTCAAATGGTTACCGGTAATCTGTTATATATTCTCTCAAGGGTCCCTCTAAATTGGGTGCAACATTTTAGTGACTCCCATGTAATATCCCTAATGATCCCAAATGGGTCAAAAGAAACTGGAAAGGCAGAGGAAAGTATCCAGACAAAGACAGCATGAAAGATTACCATTCCAAATTATTTTTTACTCAAGGAGTAGAGACTAGGACAAGAGTCTTTGATAAAGGTT
>NC_056728.1:728980593-728988093 GCF_019279795.1 Protopterus annectens | reverse complement strand
AGAGGAGTCTGAACAAATCCTTCTGATCCTAAGAAAGTGGGACTTGGGGATATTCTTGATGACATGCTGGGGGTGGAAGCTGGATGCATGTAGTAGAGCATTATATTGCGGAAATTTACGAAAAACTTCCGTCTCCAAGGTGTCATCGGGGGGTATGTTTAACCAAGACATCCAAAAGGGTGATCTCCTTTTGGTGCCATGTTGCCTTAAATTGAACCCCCCCATACATTGTGGTTCAAATATTCAATGAACTCCACCAAATAAGTAGCATCCGCTCTCCACACCATCCAGCAGTCATCAAGATATTGTATCCAGATATCAATTTCTACCAAATAAATATTATGACTAACATCATAAATCAGTTGCTCCTCTATGTAAGCCATAAACAGGTCGACATATATGGGGGCAAAGGACACCCCCATAGCAGTGTCCTGTGTCTGCCATACACATTGTTTTTGAAAATAAAACACATCCTTAGTAAGAACCTGTTCGGCCAGACAGACCAATAAAGTATTAAAACCTGGTCTATATAGTTCGGCCCTATCTAACCAATATTGAAGGGAAGCCAGCCCAGCCCAGTGGGTGATATTAGTATACAGGGAGGTGACATTGAGAGTACGCAATAACCAGTGAGGTTCAAGTTGTATATCTGCTACAATACCCCAAAATTGGGTAGTATCTTGTATCTGAGCCCGAATACACGGTAACAATGGTTTCAAATAATACGTAAGAAATTCAGAAATTGGTTCAGTAAGTGAGCCTCGCCCCAAAACAGTAGTTCTCCCTGGGGGATTATCAAGATTCTTATGAATTTTAGGAAGCAGATATAAGCATTGTTGTTTAGGGTGATCAACTTTCAAATGATGGGCCATTTCCTTAGAAATAATACCTTCTTCAACTGTCAAATCCAAAAAAGCATCAATCTCAACCTTAAATCTGGCTGTGGGATCTATAGGCATTATCTGATAATATTTTTGATCCAAAATCTGTCTCTGTGCCTCATCATTATATTGTGTCCAATCTTGGACAACTATTGCTCCCCCCTTGTCTGCCACTGAGATAACAATATCCTTGTTTAATCTAAGCTCATCTATGCAAAGTCTTTCAGCCCGAGTGACAATGTCCCTGCTTAAATGATCCTTACCCAAATTTCGATGTAAATCTTTGAGCACATTACCCTGAAAAAGTGAAACAACCAGAGACATGGGTGGCTTAAACTTAGATTTCCGAAATCTAAATGATCTATTGTCAATCTGATTAGATTCACACAGAAAAAATAAGCATAAATTTAGATTACGACAGAAATCTATTTAAATATTTTTGGTTTGTTTTCCCAATTATTAATTTAATATTGGTTTTGGAGAGAGGAAAATCCTGAGCATATCTAAACAATCCTACCTTGGTTTGTGATTTATTGATCTTTACTGTTAAAAAGAAGTGCAACTGCAAGCGATAGTGAGTGACGTAAAGGAGTTACAACTTTTATTTGGCCTCCAGAATTTGTATGGTCAGAGCAACTTTACTGTACTTACTTTAGTATTTAGTTATATATTACTTGTCTGATTTTTGTCACAGAAGTTGATTTAAGTTCTCTTTGAATTCTGTGGTTACTGATTTTGATTAATCTTTTCTTTTAAAATATTTTATTTGTTTGAAGATGAATATGGATTCCTTAAATGAGTATGAAATTAACGATTCGCTAACACACAAATATCTTGTACAGTGTAATAAATGCTATGCATATTTAAAGGTAACAGCTGATAACACTGGTGATCTGTGTTCCTCATATCAAAAGTTGGATGATTTGCTTACCATTGTTAGAAGTAAATCTAGACTTAATGCTGGTGATTGCACTTGTGCAATTGGCATGGGTTGGAGAAATGTTGTTATATATATTAATGACTGGACTGATGAACTAAGTAATGTTAGGCATAGAACAAATGGAACACAGTTAGGAAAAGATGCATCTATCGTCTACAAAGATCATTCAACCCCTATGAAACAAGACAATGCCCCTGATAACTTTGGATTTCTGGATGCAAGCATTCAGCAATCTGAGGATCCAGTTTGTTTAGAAGGAAACAAAAAAAGAAAGAAAGGAAGGAAGCTCACAGCAAATAACAAGGAAGCAAAATAAACTGATTAATGTCTGTAAAGTAAAGAGAATACATATTAATAAGGACACTGCTTTGTTATAGCACACAGGTTACAGGGAATGATGGTATTTTTCTACCAGAAAATCTTCAGTCTACAGAAAAAGGCATTTTTCCAACAGAGAAGGTAGATAAAAGAGGCAATGGGCAGGTGAAAAGGAATAAATCAAAATTGAACATGGAAGGATTGAAGAACATTGCTGTAAGAAAAAAGGAGAGAAATACAGATGTTGACTACATGGCACAAGCTGTGGATTTACAATACCAGCAGGATGAGAATTTAATACACAATGAAAACAGTGGGATTAATAAGACTAATGGTGATGAAGATCTAGCCTTCATAACAATTGATAGTGCAGATATTATTGTATTAGATGCTGAAGATTCTTCAGAGCTGGCCAGCAAAAATATTCTTGCAATTGGAGATTCAATTATTAGAGGAACTGATACTTATATTTGCAGAGATAATAATGAACATCAAGTAGTGTTATGCTTGCCAGGAGCAAAAATAGAAGATGTGAGACAAGCCTTGGAATGCCTTAATATAAGGAAGTACAGATCCATTTTTATTCATGTTGCTACAAATAATGTCATCTACAAGGATTCTCTGAATGTTAGTCGGGAACTGACAGCCCTCTTAGATAGTATAGCTTGTACTGGTGTTAGGACATATTTTTCACAAATCACCTATAGAAAGGATAGTCAGGTTACTGTGAATGAAAAGATTTTCTGGGTAAATACCTACATGGAAAAAAATGTCTTGTTTTAAAAAAATGGAAATGTGTAGAGCATCCAAGCCTAGTTTTGGGCACACGTGTTCAGACAAGATGGCGTATATTTGTCAAGATCAGGAAAGCAAATTTTTACAGCAGATCTTCTTCTTTCTTCTTTTTCCTGGTTAGGGGTCACCACAGCGGATCATCTGTCCGCTCATGATTAGCAGTGGAGTTTTACGGTGTCGAGTTGCCAGCCCAGTGCCCAACCTTCCACAGAAGGCACACACACAAACACACTCACATCTAGGGCCAATTTAGAGTGTCCAATTCACCTACTGCATGTCTTTGGGATGTGGGAGGAAACCGGAGCACCAGGAGGAAACCCACGCGACCACAGGGAGGACATGCAGACTCCGCACAAAAGCCACCCGAGCCGAGAATCAAACCGGAGATCCTCTTGCTGTGAGGTGGCAACACTAACCGCTGCACCACCGTGACTGCCCCAAGTTTTTTTTTTTTTTTTTTAATTTTTACAGCAGATATTTTGCAATATTTGACAAATACTAGGGAGGATTTTTGCCAGGTCAAAAATTTTACATTTCTCAGATAGCAACACTTGATGCATCTCTGATGGTTGTTATCGCTAGGAGCATTACTAATAAAAGTTTTATATTGGAAAATTTGCTATGTTCCCACAAGATTGATGTTGTTATTGTTTGTGAAACATGGTTAAAGAACAATGGCTGGAAACCAGTTCTGTCAGGGTATAAATGTTTTTACTGTAACAGACATTCTAACAAAAGATCAGGTGGAAGTGTTATGATAGGGATTAAACATAATTATGAGACCTGTGATTATTACACATTCAGTGATAACATGAATACTATAGACTGTGTAACTGTGACAAGAAAGACAACCCTGGAACATATAACAATTGTTGGAGTGTATAGACCACCAAAGTCACATGCAGATGACCTAGAGGAATTTATACATTTCTTGTACGCAACACAGGAGGGAAGAATAATATTAGCTGGGAACTTAAATTTACCAGAAACAGACTGGAAGAATATTGCTTCAACAATGTTAGTAAGGAAATTATTCACAACGTATATTCAGGAACAACAATTGCTTCAGACTGTAAAAAACCTACCAGGGGACGGAACATACAAGACATTTTTTGTGTTCCTAAAGAAATTACTGTTACTTCAAGTCAAGTTTTACCACCATTGATATGCAGTGATCATGGGGTTATAAAGGTTCATTTGTTGCTAGATAATTCTGCCAAACTGAAATCTAAACCAATGCTCAGAAGTTTCATTACAGACTATATGGAAGCAAAATAGTCACTATGTAAAATTAACTGGAGTGAGGTGTTCAGTGGAAAAACTGCAGCTGTCATGTGCAAACTTTTGAAAGAGAAATTGTTTGAGTGCAAAAAATCAACAAGATGTTTGCCATCAGGATCTAGGCATACAAAACCAGGGAGATATATTTCCATATGAAACAAGATATCTAATTAAGGTGAGAGACAAAAAAAATATAAGAAATGGAAGAGAGGTTGAACTGCAGGTTTAAAAACTGAAATAAACAAGTTGGACAAACATATTAAGCATAGTCTAAGACAAGATCAAGAATAATTTGAAGAAAATTTATATAAAGATATTGAGCATAATAGGAAACCTTTTTATAGATACATAAGATGTGGAAGGAGTAAAGATACACAAATTAATAAACTGTGTGCAGATTCTAAAATTTATTCTCAGACACGACATATTATATATATATTTACAAAATCTTATCCAAAATAGTTTGGCTCCACAAATGGGGTGATAGGTTGTCCTAGTGACATCTGGGTAACCCCAGATACCGGTATCAAATTAGAATATATTGAAAAAGAACTGTGCAAACTGGATCTAAACAAAGCACAGGGGGGACATGGGAATTAGTAACAATGACCTGAGAACATGTCAGCAAGAACTTACGGTGCCATTACATCTATTATTCACTAGGTCGTACAAATATGTGGAGATTCCTCAAGATTGAAGACATGCATTTATTAAACCTGCCTTCAAGGGAAAGGGGAGAAGGACAAATCCAGAGTCATATAGACCCTTAACTCTACTTTCATATTGTGGAAAAATAACAGAGAATGTAAAATTGGATAAGTTATTGTCAGATTTGGATAGGTTGGGACTTGAAACCATATATCAGCATGCATATGTTCAAAACAGATCTATTACCACCTGTAACATGATGTTCTACAACAATATAATAACAGCTATAAATGAAAATTGGTGCTGTGATGCAATAGATTGAATTACAGCATTTGACATGGTCGTACACAAAACAATAATCAATAGATTAGTACAACTGGGTATTGATGTACTCTTGATAATATGGATAGCTGCATGGGTTACAAATATGACATGGAAAGTATCATACAGCAACTGGACAGTTGAAATCCTTGGTAACAGTCAGGGTGTCCCACAGGGCTCTGTCCTAGGCCCTTACTTGTTTAGATTGTATATTTCAGACCTTACTTTTTCATCTGAGGTGTTCTACAGTCTATATGCAGACAACCTGAAATTGGGTAAATGCATTATACATGTTACAGATAAGGCATGTGTGCAAAATAACTTGACTAAATTGACCATTTGGGCACAGGAGAATAATATGCTGATAAATACATCAAAAAGTAAGCATATGAGATTTGGGAGACTTAAACTGAAAGGTGAATATTAAATACAGATCACAGTGATTGAAAATGTAGTTAATACAGCACACAGTGATTGAAAATGTAGACTCATTTAAGGACCTGTTTATATGGATAGATTCAGCTATGAGTTTTTCTAATCATATCAACCAATTGATTAATGATAGTTACAGAACTATAGCTTGTATAAACAGATTTATAAAGTCTAGGAAATCAAAAATGATGATGTCATTGTTTGTTAGTTATATTAGACCCAAACTTGAGTATGGAATAACAATATGGAAACCCTATAAGAAAACAAGCATGAATAAACTGAAATGAGTACAGCAGAAATATACCAAGGAAATCCATGGATGTGAAAATTTAAGTTATTATGAAAGACTAAAATATCTGAACTTGTACAGTGTCTGTTATAGATATCTAAGAGGCGAGCTTATTCAAGTATATAGGGCATTTAGAGACAACTACGTCTGGGAATGGTTGGGGTTATCAAAAAGTACTAAAGAATCAGACAAGCTATGTAGAAGTTTCTATAGGAATGATAAGTGTACTAGCTGGTTCTCTGACAGAGTAGCTGATGCATGGAACAGACTACCAAATTACATTAAAGCAAGTACTAGTTTAGATATTTTTAAGAACAGCCTGGAAACTTATTATGGGAACAAGTGTTTTGGTATATTGGCAAGCTAGAAGGGCATTAATGGCCGTGCTTGAAACATCTGTATGTATGTATGTATGTATGTATGTATGTATGTAGTTTTTGTGTATGGGCATCTCTTAATTTTGTGCTTATGGCATATAGCCAAATAAAATATGTTTGTTATGCTGGGGTGGTAGTAGTACAGGGGTTTTGTTTGCAAACCATAAATTTCCTGTCTTGTTGGGTCAGATCAGTTAACAGTCTGGTAGTTGGTGTACGGTTTGAGAATTGCTCTCTTGGTGCTGAGGTATCGGTGAAAGTCATGAAAGGGGATACAAGTTTACTCTTTGCACGTGCACCCGTGATTCAGCTCATTCTGTGCACTTTTTTGTTATCCTTTTTATGAACTGTATTGTGCTATTTTCATATCGCTGGATATCTGTTTATAGTGATTTGTCAGTCCTCTAGTGCACCCAATTTTGTTTAAAGAATGGTGTTCTATATCTCATAAAGATGTGTTTTGTTAATGTTGAAATTGTGAGAATTTTAGGCATTGCACAATATAACATTACTTTTGTAATAAATTTAAGCATATAGCTTTAGAAATTGATTTTGATTTTGGGGCATTTCTTTGTCTCCTATTCTCAAAACAGCAGCTTGAAAAGTGTGTCACAAGTAAGTGTCAGGCCTCTCAGAAGGTTTTGTTAAGGATAACCCATGGCTGTTACAAGCTGTAATGAGGTCTTTGCATTTATTAGTGCAACAGTGTAGGCTTTATAAAAAGACTGTGATTCTGGGTTACAGGTCGATTACAGTTGTCTAAAATTATTGTTTACATTCTTGCTTGTGAATCTTTTTCTTATATTTTCCTTGTCTATTCTTAGTTGTGCACTGCGCTGTATTTGTTTTATCTAGCCTTATGACCCAGGTAGTGGCTGAAAAGAGTCCTGTATAATCCCACTATTTTGGTCAGTCATACTCTGGAATATTGCCTAGTTTTTAGAAAAATAATGCATTTCAGCCTGTGTTTTTAAAACTATGTGCTACTAACAAGCTTTATCCTTTAGTCTTGTGTTTGAGTCCCTTAATCTCCACTTGTCTGCTCAGTGACTCAACATTATTCCTGTAACTAGAAAGAAAACTGGGGCAGTGGTTCTTGACTGCAGTACAGTACACTTAAGGAGAATAACAGATAAGCAAGAAAATTGTGGAAACTATGGGCCGGATTCACGAAGGCTAACACGGAGTCTAAGAGTAGTGTAAGACTCCATGTAGCCC
>NC_056728.1:728960678-728980093 GCF_019279795.1 Protopterus annectens | reverse complement strand
AAGTTTGTGTACCTCATGGCTGACCTGTTGGGCCTTGCTGCAACATGAACAGGTGTCACATGTGAGCACACAGTAAAATTAGAGGGTGTATATATAGCTGCAAATCCTAGGTTAGCATACTAGCCTGGTACAGCTGTTGCTAATACTAAGCTACATGTTAATATGGCTATCATGCATTTGTTACTCTGTCACATCTATGTTTGCATAAGCGTATGGGCTACTCCCCCAAACAGACATTGTACACACTACTGTACAGAACACAGATAACATGGATCAGATGTTTGACATTTAATGCTGAACTACATATGTCACAGTCACATCCCACTGCACACAGCTACACACTCATTTCTCCATGACAGTAGTTATGCAGGGCATCTGTGCATTGATACGTACTGCTGCCACATATGGATGATTCAAACTATGTAGAGTACTCTTCATAAACTTCTACTACATTCCAGTAAATACATAGCTGTTACATACCTTTACTTTGTATGTGTTCGTATTTGTTGTTGTATATCTTGAATTAATTTTTCAAGGTATATTTGTTTTTCAATATACTTTGTTTCAATATATTATTTACTTTTCAATATATCTTTTTAATATATTTTTTATTTCAATATATATATTTTTTCAATACATTGTTTATTTCAATATATTCTTTTAAATATATAATTTTTTCAATATATTTTTTTTCAATATATTTTTTTCAATATATATTTTTTCAATATAACTTTTTTATTTTCAGTATATTATTTTGTTTTCAATATATTCTTTTTGTTAGCTTTTTTTAAAATGTATTACTTTTTCTTTCAATATATTTTCTTTGGATCTTTTTTCTTTATTTCTGCTGCAGCTGTTGTCTGCCTCTGCATTTCTCTCTCTCTCTTTCTCTCTCTCTCTCTCTCTCTCCCTCCCTCCGTACCTGCAATGAAATGATTGCATGTGTGGACAGCAAGTACAGACTGCTTTTATAGGTATCTGCACGTGTGCATGTGATGGCCTCTGTACCAATTGGTGGCCACCATTTGGCAATTGCATGCAGCCTGCTGTGTTGTACTTGCAGTACTCACTGTCATAGCAACCCAGTGCTATAAATTGCTAAGTCAGGTAGACATAGCCCTTTCAGATTTCCAAAGTGGGGACCATGCTTGTTTGCTGTGGACACCGTTGTGTAAGTCAGAAGGTTGGTAAACTTCATCTAACTGTTGCTAGGGGTGTAGCCAGTGATTTGAATGTTGTACTAAGACCTGAATGTTGCCATTTCCAGTACACAGTTGACAGTGTAGAATTGTACTCACCCCTACAAATGCTAACACATGATACATGGGAGTATGTAGTTTCTTTTCTACTTATACAATTAGCTGCCATACATATGTAGTTATTGAGATGTTTTCATTTGGCACATGAACTGTTTGGGAACTGCTATACTGTGGATATTAATGTACTCACTTCTGCACAGTATGTGCTTTTTATTTTGTTGACATTATCAGAGGATGCTCATGAAAACTGGACAATTCCAGTACTGAGTATGCCTACCTACATCCTTGCTGGACCCTGAACACACAGGTATTTTGTACGTTTGGGTGGGGATTGTCCTACTATGATACTGTGTGGGGGTTGTAAAGTGCTGCTGTAACATTATTTACTGCTAGAATGACTGGTTCTGTTATCACAGTCATGTAATGCAATTCCACCACAACTGCTGGTAAAGTTCCACAGAACTGGTTTTGTGTTATGGCATTCCTATCTTTCCTTTACATTCACTCATTCTGATGCATGATATATATATTTCAGCAACAACCTGCTATATATCTACTGTGGCTTAGTGGTACTTCATGCAGTTTAGTGTGTCCAAGGTCCGGGGTTCGAGACTGACAGTGGTGTTTTATTTTGCTGATGAGCAGAACAAGGGCCCTCACATGCAGGTTGACTAAGGCACTTTTAAGCAGTTGTAAGCGGGTTTGCACGACGCTTAGCAATATTTAGCTAAGCGCACACATGCGCACACTCGCGCAAACCCGCTAACGACTGCTTAAAAGTGCTTACTCCCGCTAACCCCCATGCTAATTTCTTTGAAAGAAAAGAAAATGGGGTGATAGGAAAGTGGTGAAAAAGGGGCACAAAGAGGGTAAGACAGTAGGGAAAACAGCTAGGGATGTGCAGGATGGGTATAGGGAAGGTCCATAGCTGCCCATTTCTTTAACAGCAACAGCTGTGCATATACTAGGAATTTGGAGGGAAATTTGAGATCTTCAACCCCTGAGAGAGGGGTGAGGACAACAAAGTATGTTGTACTGCCAATTAAATTTCAGTTTATGTGTCCAGCGGACATGTGTGCAAAATGGGCAGCTACGTATGGGGCGTAATGTTTTTGTGGGAGCAGATTGCCCATTTTTTTTTCAGGTGAGAGTGGAATGTGGGGTAGGGGAAGTAGATATATTTGGGGAGGTAGGTTGGGGAGGTACACAGACAAGACAAATAAGATGCACACGGGGCAGAATATGACACATGTGGTGGGTGAACACCACTGACGGGGAAGGATGTTTGGAAATCGCAAGCCCATGAGCCCACAGATGGCAACAGTGGAACTGAGATCCCCACCCATGGGCAGTCACCACTGCACCTTTACAGCCCAGAGGGTGGCTGTTCTGGGGGCTGCATAGAAGGGGCAGGCTCACCCGTAAGTCACGCCACTCTCGCCTCGAGTTGGCATAGAGGATCAGTGACTGAACGCTGGATCTCCCTATGCACCACAGCCCGGACCATTCAGAGGGCGATAGGTGGCCCTCCTCCGGCCACACTTGCACGGGGGGGGACGAGCCCCATCCCCTGCAGCGCTTCCTCCCGAAGGTGGCACAGAGCCAATGGAGGAGGAGGACCCGGGCTGGGCACCAGACCTGCTGGTGCCAGGTGCCATCGCCAGCTGAGGTGGGACAGGTGGGTCCGCTGGGACTGGCCTTCCCATACATTCTATGTTCAGTAGGATTTAATGACAATATGGGTTGGTAACAGCCAACAGCATTCCAAATTAGTTGTAACAGCATGCAGTAATATTCCCATTAACCCAACACACCAGAGTTCCAACAGTTGAACAGCAAGCATAACACATGCATCCAAAAATCCACCACCTCAAAACAAAACACATGCAACACATACTTTAATAAATCAGTGTGTCAATCAATCACAGCCCTTAAGGCCAAACACCATGCCTGATACACTAGTAATAGGTGACTGTATAGTCAGACACACTGATGTCCCGCTTACCAGGCTGAACAAGGAGAGGGTGACTGTGAGCTGCCTATTGGGAGCTAGGATCCACCACATAACACATGCACTCAGGTCACTCCAAAGCAAGTACAAATATGACTCCGTCATTGTCCATGCTGGCGTGAATGACCTGAGACGTACCTCCCTGGACTACATGAAAAGAGACATAGAGGCACTCTCTGATTATGTAGCCCAGGCTGGTATGACCCTGACCCTGAGCAGCATCTTGCCCTCACCAAGAATGATGCCACAATACAAAGACAAGATGATCAGCTTTAATAATTGGCTCAAGTACTGGTGTCATTCTAAGGGGATCCAATGTCTGTCTGCCTGGGATGACATGTTGGACAAGCCACGCTGCTTCGCAAGGGATGGCTTGCACCTGTCACCACTGGGCTTCCGGATATTGGCTAAGGCTCTTGCCACCCCCATAGTGCCTTTATTAAGCAAGGCTCAAAAGACAAACCCACCTCCTTAGAAAACAAAAATGGAAAAAAACTAAGGGTAATGCTGCTCAATGCCAGAAGTCTAAATCTCAAGATGCAGGCACTCGATGCACTCCTCAGTATGGAGAACATCGACATCTGTGCAGTAACTGAAACCTGGTTCAAGGCTCCTGAGAGCACCCCAGCACTACCAGGCTATACCTTGTATCATGCTTTTCGGCCCCAAAACCCGAGCCGAACCACAAAGGGAGGGGGAGTGTCCATATTCATCAAGGACACCCACACCTCCAGGTTAGTAGCAACACATGAAGCATCAGAGACCATACAGGTGCAACTAACCATAGGCAAAACTGCTATACAACTGGTAGCATGTTACAGACCACCCTCCCAATCTCAGGAACCCCACTCAGCCTTCCTGAAGACGTTGGAGGATATGAATGTATCACAAAATGCCATCATACTGGGAGACTTCAACTACCCAAACCTAGATTGGGTACATTATTCTAGCCCTAACACCCTAGCCCAAAGGTTCCTGGAATTCATAAATTCAAATGCACTGGAACAACTAGTCACCTCTCCCACTAGGGGTGATAATATACTAGACCTGATCATCACAAACATGGGGACAAAATGCTCCACACCGGAGGTATACCACTCACTAGTGAGATCTGACCACAAACTAATCACCCTGGATATACATATCCCACCTCCACCCCCAGCACAAAAGACCACAGTGAAAAACTTCTCAAAAGCAGACTTCACTCTTCTTAAGACAGAGATGGTATCCTTTAAGCCCACTGGGCCAGTGGATACCACATCCCACAATGCCGAATCCTTCACAAATGCTTTCTATGGACATCTCCAAGAATGCATGGATCATGCAATCCCAAATAAATCCAAGTCCCTCTCCACCAAAGGCAAGCGTCCTGTCTGGTGGACCTCAGCCATTAACAAATTGTATAACAAAAGAAGGAAGCTACTGCATGACAGAGCAAAATCTCATAAAGGGAAGACATCTCTGATCAACACTAGCAGAAAACTACGTTCTCTCATAAAAACATCCAAGGCCAACTTTGAGAGAAAAAATCGCTAAGGACACTAAAGATAACCACAAAGCCTTCTTCAGCTATGTTAGAAACCTGGGCGGAAACCCTCAGATATGCTCAGAGTTAGTTCACAACAACAAAAAATACACTGAACCCACAGATATTGCCAACATTCTGGCTGACAGGTTCAGTGCAAATTTCTCCCCTCCCTTACCCCCAAAAGAAGAAATACGTATCCCAGCTGAATGTAATCTCCCTGTCATCTCAGATGTCCAACTGAGAACCTCCCTCAACAAAGCTAAAAACACAGCATCAATGGGACCTGATGGTATCCTGGGTTGCGTGCTACGTGAACTCCAAGAGGAGCTAAACCCGCACATAAAAATGCTATTTAACCTTAGCCTTACTACAGGATCTGTACCTGAATACTGGTGTACAGCAACAGTGGTCCCACTCCACAAAGGGGGTACCTCTGTAGACCCTGGGAACTACTGCCCCATAAGCTTAACCAGCCTGGTCTGCAAAGCTATGGAAAGAATCATTATGGAACTCATAAACCGAGACATTGGGGACCTACAGACACTTGACCCCACCCAGTTTGGCTTTGTAAAGAGCAGATCCTGCCTTTTGAACCTGGTTGACTTTTTCAAAACAGTCACTAGAGCCATTGATGAGGGCAAAGCAGTCCATACAGCCTACCTGGACTTGTCTAAGGCCTTCGACACAATACCCCACTCAGGCATCATAGATAAGCTCAACAGCTTAAACGCAAACCCTTATGTCACTAGACGGGTTGCAAACTGGCTAAAGGACAGAACCCATAAAGTTAAAATCGCTGGAGCAATGTCAGACTCAAAGCCAGTCACAAGTGGTGTCCCACAGGGATCTGTCCTGGGGCCCCTCTTGTTCGGCATTTATTTCTCAGACGTTAAAGCAAACATGGGAGGGTTGTGGCTGACAAAGTTCGCAGATGACTGCAAACTAGGTGCCATAGTCGATACACCAGTGGACACATACATCCTACAAAAAGGCCTCACAGAAACGGACAACTGGTGCCGGAGTCATGGCCTTAAACTAAATGCCAAAAAATGTATAGTCATCCCCTTTGGGAAAAACAAAGTACCCACAAATTATCACATAAACAGCAACCCACTGAGTATGGAAAAAGTAATCAGAGACCTAGGGACCCAAGTCGACAGCGACCTCTCATTTGACACCCACATTGCCAAAGTGGTTAGAAAAACATTCTACCTCGCACACCTTATCATGAAGGGATTCACATCCAGATCCAAGGATGTCATTGTACCCCTATACTCCTCCCTCATCAGACCCATGATTGAGTACAATGCCCCATTTGGTATGTACCCACCTGGTATTTGCAACAGCTGGAGAGACAACAAAAGTACCTCACCAAGAGGATCAAGGGTCTCCAACATATGTCTTATTCTGCCAGACTAAAGAAACTCCAGCTCTATTCAGTAGCATACTGCCTGCTCAGAGGTGATCTCTGCCTGACGTACAAGGCCATGTCCAATCAGGAAATGGTGGACATGCTCCACCTCAAAAAATCCAAATCCATCAGGACCACGGGAGCTAAAGACTTAAACCTCGGCACAAGTATGAATAGGACATGCTGGAGGGATAGATTCATAACCCAGAGGCTTCCCATGCTCTGGAACAAGATCCCAGTTCATGTTAGGCAGAGCCCCTCACTGACTCTCTTCAAGAGAAATCTTGATGAGTGGATGGGAGATCTTAAGTTTACCCCAGGGGTCACATCTGTGTCACTAATAGACAGGGGCACAGTAAACTAATTCTATTATATAAGGGGACCTTCACTGTGTCACTACTAGACAGAGGCACAGTATTCTAAATCTATTCTGTGCATTTTTGTAGCATTTCATGGGGTGGCGAAAGCCACATCACTATGGCTAGGCTTACAAATGCCCCAGGGCAGATAGCCTAGTACTAAACTATGAAACTATGAAACTATATATAGAACAACAGTGGACATTCCAACAGCATGCAGGATTGATTGGTGGCAACAGGCCACCAAGATTGTGGTGTTTGAACAGGGCACATGCATCAAAGTAAATGCAGATATTTATAAAACAATAGGACATATGTCCCAACAAATGTTTTGAGATTAGACATACCCATTGAGATGTGGATTTGCATTGTTTATGCACATACAGTAGGGTGCAAAAAGATACCTCCATTAACATCTTATATGTACTTATAGTTTACACTACATTCCTGTTGACTGCAGGTGTATATCCCCTAAATGTATTATTACACTAGGCAATGTGCATTAAGTTGTGTAATGGGTTTGGCTAGTTCCTTATATACCTGACCTGTATCTGACATACAAACTGTCCAGGATGCAGATGTTACT
The DNA here is from genome assembly GCF_019279795.1 of Protopterus annectens. Taxonomy (NCBI): domain Eukaryota; kingdom Metazoa; phylum Chordata; order Ceratodontiformes; family Protopteridae; genus Protopterus; species Protopterus annectens. The sequence continues at coordinate 728,972,939 of NC_056728.1, read as the reverse complement.
GCTACGTATTTATATATTTTATTTATATTTATATATCTACATATCTGGATGTGTTCAGGTGACATTATCAGTTATATTTCTATAGCCCCCTACATTTCTAGCAGCACACTGACATTTCTGGGGAACACATTAACAACCTACCCGTGTGCCAGATTTACCTATGCATGCCAGCCATTAACCAACAGTTGAGGACTGTATATATGCTTCACAGCTACTGGCACTCCCTTCATCCACTTTATATGGGCCTGGCCAAGTGTGGGTTGACAGCACTTACTACAACAGTACTATTTATATAATGCAAGAGTACAACAACATTTTGTAGTAAGTGACACAGACACACTCCAGGAATTATACCTTTATTAATTACATTACACACTTTTCTAGAGGCGCTCTCATTTATTTGATATTACAGTGCATGCAGAGGACTTATTCCAGATGTATTATACCTTTATTAATGGGTTACAACACTCATTTTCAAGCTCTCTCACTTATTTTATATAACAGTACATGCAGAGAAATTATTCAGGGCTTATTATGCCTTTATTATTGGGCTACAACACTTTTTTCAGGCTCTCTCACTTATTTTATATAACAATACATGCAGAATAATTACTAACCTGCCTGGTGGCGCAGCCTATCTGCATAGGCTTGCTGATTCACAGCATGGACACCTGCAGCTGTGAAGTAAATGAAGGGATATTGAGACATACCTGTCCATTATATAGACTACAATAGCAATTCTTACATACTCCATTCCATGGCTACCTACTCAGTAGTGGGGCATTTTCATTTCCACGGGCCTCCTGTATCCATTGGTTCAGTTGGTCCTCCTCCCATCTCTTCAGGTCTGCATGGTGGTGTCTGACCTGCTCACCAGTCCGAGGGACGCCTGTGGCACTGGTGAGATCATGTGCTAGATGGTTCCAGGCTTCCGCTTTGTACTCAGTGCCTTGGAACTGGCCCTGCAGTAGTCTTGCATCATGATGATGGACGAGGAGCCAAACCATCAGTTTTGACTCCTCAATGCCCCACCTTTGCGCTCGAAAATGAGAGCCCTCTCCAGCACCGGCTGTTCTGACTGCAGATGGGAGCTACAACCAGTTATGGCCATTATTCCCGCCTATGGAGCTTAAATATGCCTCATTTCCCACACTTATTTGTGATTGTCCGGTTTTGAAAAATCTCAGCTGAGTGCACACCTGCTTAGCGCTGAGTAAACTTTCATTAATATGTATATGTATGTTGATACTGCATGAACAGCAAAAGCTGTCATGGCTTAGTGGTTCAGTACTGTGATTATGGTGCACAGTATCCCGGGTTCGAGGCCTGTCATTGCTTTTTATTTTACTACTGGCCTGACCGGCTAGGAGGTGTGGCTGTGTTTAGCCAACTTTGCTCAACTTTGCCCATCGTTGCTCTACGTTAACCGATGCCCGACAGTGCGCAGCTTCACGCAAACATGTTTTGTTTGTGCTAGTTGGCGCGATGCGCAGCTATGCGCAAAGCCATTGCGCTAGTTAAACCAGTGCTTAGCTATGGGCGATTATTCTTAAATGTGCTTAATACTGGTAAACGTTGCTTAGCAGTGCTTCACATTGCTTAAGATAGGTTACTTATGCATTCATTAGTATGCATGACCATTTCACCTTCATATATATATTTAAAATATCGTTCATTCCTACATAGGCCATTTCAATGCATTTTAATAAAATTTAAAAGGTAAATGTAAGGAATTATTTTTATGCACAGCTTTCCTACAGAAAATGGAAAGGGGAGTGGTTGGACTCGAACCGGGAATGTTTCTCTTTGTGCGAAGGCTCTACCACTACACTATTGCTATTTGGCTTAATTTGCATATAAGTGGTTTATTATCCTCTTTGATGTCTAAACTGCTAACTGTAGCTAAGCAATGGGCACAACCATGCACACACACCCAAATACGGGCAGCTATATCGGGAATTATAAAAAAAAAATTGTTTTACATTTTATTTCATTTGTACAGGGGTTTTGAATGTGGGGGAGTGTAGTGTTGGGGGTATACACATTTGAGCGGACTCGCTCATATCTGCTGACATTTGCAGATTTAGGCACTTGCAAGGGCATGGATATTTGGACTGCTCGGGAGTCTGACACGCCCCCTGCACTCCTATATGCTCCGTGTTAGCCTTGGAGTTGAGTCAGCATGCCCTCATGAATATGCATGGCACGCTGACGTCATACTCTTAGGCTGTCATTTCCGAGTAAGACTTAGTTAATCTTACACGGAGGATTACTGAATCCCCCCCCAGATCTTTACACTGTTCCTTTGTGATCAGAGACCCCCCTTTTAACCTCACGGATTACAACGATGTTAATACAATTAATAATATTGTTGGCACTTTTCCTTGTGGCACATGCATTGCTTGTGATTTTATTCTAGCTGGAAATACTTTCAGATTTCTACATAACAATTTTAAGGTACATTTTCCAAGACATTTTAATTGCAAAATCACTAATGTAGTTTATGCTGCAGTCTGCATGTCATGCCCTGGGTTTTACATAGGCAAAACTACACGCAAGTTTTCTTCTTGCATTAAAAAACACTGTGCAGCTTTACGAAACAAGGACATGAAAAATGCCTTAATGAAACATAGTTTTGAGTGCCATAATTTCTCTCATTTTAAATTTCTTATACTTGATTTTGTAGATATGTTTATGGGAGATGTTAACACTTTACTCGCAGTTAAGGAACTTCACTGGCAGCTTAAACTAAATGCTAAAGCTCCTCCCGGATTGAACAAAATGCAGAATGTTAAATGCACTCTCAGATAGAGACGCTAATCTTATATGTACATTTATAATCACATTTTACTATATATTTGATACCTCTTTTATAAATTAGAATTCTACTTTATTTTAATTACCATTCTACAACCTATAGTCAAGCTATCATTATAGAAGTTCATAAAATACAAGTGCCCTTCCCACTTGTCATGCCTTGGTTCCCATGACTACAGTTTGATGTATATATTTTGTTTTATTCCATCCACACAGTTTCATTATTGTAATTTATACAATGCTCTTTACTGGATCACCACAATTTTAGCACATCCCTTTTTAGTGACATATGTGTCTGTATATATATATATATATATATATATATATATATATATATATATATATATGTTTGTTCTGACAAAATTGTACATTCTGAAGAAGTTCTTTACACCAATAAAAGAACGAAAGCTTAGCACCTGCTCCGTCTCATTGGTACTTCGTACTTTAACAGTAAGCAGTTATTGAAGTGTGTTTTTATATTGATTTGAGTTTCTTCAACATATTCAGAGAGTTTGTTTTATTTGTTATATTACGGATCTCGTAGTCCGAATTATGTCCTCCGAAGTACCGAGGGAGCTCGGCTCTAGTAGCCAACCTCTTCTGGACATTTCACAATTTTCTATACCATCGGAACAATTACCTACACTTTCACTACCGCCTTATCTGACAAGCACCAGCTCAGAGACAGCAAATCCTCCGGAGATGACCACTAGACCTAGGACTGAACAGCCTTGTTGTCCAGTACATCGTAACAGGCCTACCAACATCGACACCTCAACTACTATGACCATTAGGAACAATAACATTTTGGCGGGAACATCCCAAAATAACAGTAATGCACCAACCATCAATATTTCATCCTCACCGGATTTACTTTTCTTCCTTGATTCAGGTACTGATACTAATCCATTTTTGGACAATGATTTTCAAAGAAGAGTTAATAATAATATTGTGGATACCTGCACCGCGGACCGCAACCAGCTCAAACCTTTGCTGTTTCAACTAGAGAGATTAGCTACAGTTTTTAAAAATATTCAATTTGACAATTTTTATCTTACTTGTTGCTCACAGAATAATATCGTTCCTTTAGGCTTAAGGATCACTACGTTCCCTAACAACCTTACAAGAGACTCCGATCTTTACCAGGAACTTGTAACTCTATACAATAACACAGGATTGCTTGCCATTCGTGCACTTATCAAACACAATGTCATCAAACTATTATAAAAAAGGACATAGATAGCTTGCACTCTACTATTATTCAACACCCTGCCTTTAATGATTTAGCCCACATTTACAACGGAATCCAGCCACGACTAAACAGACATGTTGCTACGATCACACATCGGAAGAAAATCAAACTACAGAGAGACTTTCAGCAATATCGGTCTAAACTTGCTTATCCCCTCAGAAGTGATACCAGCCACCGGTTCAGTTTCAGAAACCAAGGATGGCAAACCACTTCAACTAACTACCGTTCTCTTTAGGAAGACAATACAGCTGCAGTTCTCTCCAATAATCAAGCATCTCCCGTTCCTACCACTTCAGTTGCCACACCAAGTCCCATCATTATTGAACCCTCTTCGACTACTACAACAGTTCCCATCAATTCAGAACCCAGAACCTCTACAGCTCTTTGCCCACTTCTCTCCCCTCATCACTCTTCCCAGACTCCCTTCACCTCCACAGCAGTTCTTTCTCCTACCACTAGGATTCCTTTTTTACAGGTTACGAACCCTCCCCTCTTCACTGGAAGAACATTGAGGAAAGCTGGACCAGCACCGACCTACAACATGGACAACATAGATAAGCATTACCAAAAGGAAAACCAAGTTACAAATCCTTTATCCCCCCCGTCTGTCCTGCTTCAGAATAAACATGGATCCCTCCCCAATGAACAGAGGATTACCACAAGGACGTCCCAAAAGACCTGTGAGATGCTAGATGGCAATACATTCACTTCTACTGTTTTTATCCTCCCTTCAAGGGTATTTAATACCCCGACATTGGACGTCTTAAAAAAAGGTTTCTCTTTCATCCCCTCTCAAAGGGTTGATCTGTCCTCTTTATTGCTGGATTTCTGCCTCTACCTGAGAAAACTGAATCTCAAGACCTTATTTGATAAAAATGCCGCCAACTCCGAAGAAATGGGCATGGATGACATTCGCTTACCTATCAGAAGGAGCATTTACAATCCACCCCTCAATAACACATTACTAATCTTCCTCAAGGTTTGCGAAAAAGACCTTCGCAATCTGTTAAAATCGAACAGTCCTCGTAAATGGTTCAATATGTCCCCTAAACATGTCAGCTCTTAAATCTCTTCAGTCTGATAAAACACTTAGAATTATGAAGGCCGACAAGGGCACAGGGGTGGTATTAATGGAACAAGAAAGATATGTGCATTCCTTGTTGGCTGATCTACACGACAGCAAATTTTACTCTCAGGTTTCCATTTCGGATGTCAATATAGCTTTTAATGGCATCGATGAGGTTATTAAATCTCTAGTGCAGAACCATAACATCTCTTCAGCTGAAGCAGAATTCATGTCAGTCACTGAACCTCAACTTGGAAGATTTTTCGGTATTCCAAAAATGCATAAGCATCCATCTAACCCTCCCTTCAGACATATATTGTCCAATCACAAAACCAAAATGGAAAAGATTTCTGAATGCTTGGATATGTGCCTCAACCCAATAGTACAACGTTTCTATTTTTACATAAGGGACTCTTGGGACTTCCTAAATATTCAGCTCACCAACCCCCCAACTGTCAATGACTCATTCGTAGTGACTTTGGACATTGAAGCACTATATACCAATATACCTCACCTTGAAGGGATCCAACTGTTAAATACATATCTTTCTAAATACACCCATTGTACAACTGATAAAATCAATACTATTTCTACTTTAATTTCATTAGTACTTAAAAACGTTTTTCATTTTAATGGTCTTGTTTTACAACAGGTTAAAGGAGTGGCTATGGGTACAAGAGTGACCCCCTCATTTGCTAACCTTGTTTTAGCCTCAGGGGAAGTCAATTCATTGAAACATTTGCCTGATTTTGAACACACTCATCTCTACAGGAGATATATTGACAATGTCTTTTTTTGTCTGGCAGGGTAGTAAACCACAACTATTACAGTTTATTGAAGCTATTTCAGCATCTATCCCATTTTTAAAGTTTAAAATCGCTAGTTGTGGCAAGCAAATCAACTTCCTAGATACCTGTATCACTCTAGATACTGTTAATTTGTCATGGAAATCCTCTGCTCACAGAAAAAGTACTTTCCGCAATAATTATTTAGACTTTGAAAGTATGCACCCATTGTTTATGAAGAAGAACGTGGCAAGGGGACAATTTATACGTATTTCTAGAATTACTAGTGATGACTCTGAATTTGTTGATGAATGTAATGTGCTTGAAAACATGTTGCTTGGGAATTGCCCTGCACAACTTTTAGACTCTTGTTATTGCTGATGTTACAACTTCCAGACATTCAAAGTTTCCACCCATCATTTTGAAAGGGTTCACTTCCAAAAAGACATCTACCTTTGTTACTGAATCATCCTACAATTTCACCAACTCATCTATTTTCACCGGCTCTGTACCACCCCAGAATACTCCACAGTTATTTCCCCCTGAATCATGATACCATCTTCATGCTAATGAGGCAACAGTAATTGGTTCTTTCTCTACGTCCTCTTCCACTCACCTTACAAACATTGACCAAGCCCCTTTTACCTACAGTAAAGAATATTATTGGTTTTTCAACCTCCTTGAGCCCCAATGAGATAATTTCAAGTCCCACTACATCTTCCAGTCACCATACATACTGTGACCAAGCCCTTTTACCTACTGTAAACAACACTATTGTCCCTTTACCTGTAATTAATCATACTACTGGCTCTGCAGCTACCATGGCCACCAATGAAAATCCTCCTTCTTCTCACACCCCCAGGTTCTCCGAACCAAGTTCATACAACTCTTCTGTACTTCTTTCCCACTTATCACCAACAGACTCAGCTCAAATTAAAAGCCCTGAATGGAACATCAGCTTCCCTGTCCCCATGTGCAGGGATTCTGGGGAAATCAAATGAATTTTAGCTGACAACTGGGACATTGTTACAAACAGTCAAGAAACCTCCGCTGCACTTGGTCCCAATCCATTATTTGCATACAAAAAAAACAGATCTTTACGCTGTTCCTTTGAGAACAGAGACCCCCCTTTTAACCTCACGGATAACAACAATGTTAATACAATTAATAATATTCTTGGCACTTTTCCTTGTGGCACATGCATTGCTTGTGATTTTATTCTACCTGGGAATACTTTCAGATTTCTACATAACAATTTTAAGTTCATTTTCCAAGACATTTTAATTGCAAAACCACTAATGTAGTTTATGCTGCAGTCTGCATGTCATGCCCTGGGTTCTACATAGGAAAAACTACATGCAAGTTTTCTTCTCGCATTAAAGAACACTGTGCAGCTTTACGAAATAAGGACATGAATAATGCCTTAATGAAACATAGTTTAGAGTGCCATAATTTCTCTCATTTTAAATTTCTTGTACTTGATTTTGTAGATATGTTTATGGGAGATGTTAACACTTTACTCGAAGTTAAGGAACTTCACTGGCAGCTTAAACTAAATGCTGAAGCTCCTCCTGGATTGAACGAAATGCTGAATGTTAAATGTGCTCTCAGATGGAGACGCTAATCCTATATGTACATTTATAATCACATTTTACTAAATATTTGATACCTCTTTTATAAATTAGGATTCTACTATATTTTAATTACCATTCTACAACCTATAGTCAAGCTATCATTATAGAAGTTCATAAAATACAAGTGCCCTTCCCACTTGTCATGCCTTGGTTCCCATGACTACAGATTGATGTATATATTTTGTTTTATTCCATCCACACAGTTTCATTATTGTAATTTATACATTGCTCTTTATTGGATCACCATATTTTTAGCACACCCCTTTTTAGTGACATATGTGTATGTATATATAAAGGTTGTCAAGGAGGGGCTATAATGACTCACATACGGAAGGAATATTAGAAGGGGCTAGTGAAAGGAGAAAGAATATAGGTAAACCCTATTTTTCATTTAGAACGACTTTAAATAGAACAGTTTCATTGAAAAGTAAGGTGAACACAGGGATAAGGGTACCAACATACTATACTAGAAATACACACATACTAACTGATGTAATAAGGAAACATTGGCCTATTTTATCATCAGACCATAAACTCAGGAATATAGTAGGTGATAAACCAAATTTTCTTTTCAAGAACAGAAAAACTTTAAAGAGGATGCTATGTTATCCAAGAGGAACAACAATAAGGAACAATAGCAGAAGAGGTACCAATACCTGTAAAGCATGTAGTCAGTGTTGTTATATAGATACTACTAACAATATTCATCATCCTGATACAGGACGAACATTGTCCTTTCAAGTGTCAGCTGATTGCAACTCAATGAATATAGTCTATGTGGCAATATGCAATGTCTGCTCAGCATATTATGTGGGAAAAACAAATAGAAAATTTAGATATAGAATAAGGGAGCATATAAATAACATTAGGAAAGGGACCCTTACTAATGCACTGGTGAAACATGTTAGTCAGGAGGGACAACAGCACACATTCAGATTCTTAGCAATAGAAGAAATAAAGGAAAATGAAAGAGGGGGAGATATATCCAACTATACTGAAACCTCAGAAATTAGGTGGATTATTAGGTTAAAAGCAGACAGAGGAAAAGGACTCAATGACAGAATCCCTATAAGACCTATTCTGAAGAACAGGAAACTTTTTAAGTAGTTCTATTTCATGCTTCAGTAAGTGTGTGAGAAATAAATGTTTTTTTGAGATAGCACCACATATTTCTCTGTTAGGTACACCCTCCATGTATTTTTTGTCAGATTCTGAAGAAAAGGGAATTTTTAAGTAGTTTTATTTTATGCTTCAGTAAGCAGTGTGAGAAATAAATGGTCTTTTGATATGACACTATATATATTTTTCTGCTAGGTATATTCTTCATGCATTTTTTCTTAGATGTATTTTTATGTATTTTTTAGCTTTTATGAAAGGAAATTTTCTTGTCTTTAACTTGTTTAGTGATGAATGAAGTAACATTCAAGTGATTTTACTTATAGAATATTGTAATATGGCAATTTAGTGTTTGTATGTCTTTAAGAAAGTCAAATGCATTGAAGCTTGTTATTGGTCTATTTGAATTAATTGGAGAGTATATATAATATATATATATATATATATATATATATATATATATATATATATATATATATACATATATATATATATATATATGTATATGTATATGTCTTGTGAAATACTGTTCTCTGTTATGGTCTGAAGAAGTGGTGGTGACACCATGAAAGCGCTTACCTCATGAATAAAAGATATTCCAGCTTTTAAACAGTACTGAAGTCGTGACTTCCTACAACATTGTTTGGTCTGTTGGATGTTTTGTAACATATTTTTGAACTGTTTTACCAACAGCTCATTTATCCTTGTTGCATCTTGTATGTATATATATATATATATATATATATATATATATATATATATATATATATATATATATATATATATATGTTTGTTCTGACTAAATTGTACATTCTGAAGAAGAACTTTACACCAATAAAAGAACGAAAGCTTAGCACCTGCTCCACTTCATTGGTACTTCGTACTTTAACAGTAAGAACTTATTGAAGTGTTTATATATATATATATATATATATATATATATATATATATATATATATATATATGTTTTTATATATATATAAACATTTATATATGTTTATATAAATATATATATATATATATGTTTATATATATATATGTCTATATATATATATATATATATGTTTTTATATATATATATCTATATATGTTTACATATATATATATATATATATATATATATATATATAATATATATATCTATATATGTTTACATATATATATATATATATATATATGTTTATATATATGTATATGTATGTACTATATATATATATATATATATATATATATATATATATGTTTTTATATATATATATATATATATATATATATATATATATATATATATATTTATGCAGATATATATGTATATATATTTATATATGTATATATATGTATATATTTACATTGTGATTACTGCGGTTGGTTGTGTTGCTGTAGCATTGTCACCTCACAGTTAGACGCTGCACGCTTAGATTCTCAGTTAGAGCATCTTCTGTGTGTCTTCCACATGCATTGAATGGGCTGGAGACCTTCGTTGAAGGTTGTATGTTAGCCCGGCAAGCCAGCAACGTAAAAATCTACTGTCAATCATTAGTGGACCGGAGTTCCCTGTGGCGATAATTTTCAAACCCGGGAGAAAAGCCGAAAGACAGTTTATATATTTATATATAGATATATACATATATATTTATATATATATATATATATATATATATATATATATATATATATATGTTTATATATATATTTATATATGTTTATATATATATATATGTTTATATATATATATATATATATATATGTTTATATATATATATATAGATGTATATATGTTTATATATATATATATATATATATATATATATATATATATATATATATATATATATATATATATATATATATGGGCCGGATTCACTTAAGGCTTGCACGGAGTCTAAGAGTAGTGTAAGACCTATGCAGCCTTCGCAATCCAGGAACAGCCCAAAGTCCGGGTAGTAAGAGACAGCTAAAAGCGGCTTATATACGGAGTGGGCGTGGATAAGCTCATCATCCTCCACTTGCAGCCCGAATAGCATGCAAAATGAGGATGATTAGCGCATCCAGGAAGCCCAGAACAGCCCGCAGTAAGAGCGCCATTTTCATCTGCAGAAATGTACTCAGTTGACAACTGAGTATGTTTCTAAACTGCAATGGAGCCATGTCAGCTCCAGCCAAAGGGTACATATGTAAGTCAGGCAGCATGCCAATGGCCAAATATGTGGCCATTGGCAAAAGTAACCTGATGCAAATATATTAAAAATATAATTTTTTTTTTTCGGCGCAAATTGCCGATAAGTTTAATGAACCCAGCAGCCCCGGCACAAACGGGCCGCGCTGTATAAAACGCTTATAAAAAAGCGAAGGTTATAAACCCACAAATGTGGGTTTTATGCAATAATACATGGAATGTCAATGCAGGGACCAGCAGACCAAAACCAACATGGCCACCCGTGGTGAAGTGGTTGCTAGAAGCCGAAGTCTAAGAGATGTAACTAAGCATTAGTAGGCAATCTGATGCAAATGAGTGTTAGGATACTAGTAGGCAATCTGATGCAAATGAGTGGAATTTTGAATTCCCCTACACTGTCACATAGCAAATGAGCACAGTCTGGAGTAGTGTAAGAGTTACAGAAGGAGGAACAGAAAGTAGGGCCGAATTTATAGGTGACATCACAGGGGGGAATGGTAGGAAGAAATGCACGGTTCATTGGAGGTCAGAGTTACATGACAGATGTCAGACAGATATCATTGTGCTTACTACGATAAGCATGAGAAAGTCAAGAAATGGAAGGTGTAACACTGTTGCCTACACCAAAGTTTCTTACATGGGCGTGCATGTGCATGCCATGAAGCACATGAGTAAGGCAGTGTGCGCTGCAAGGCGTAGACTGTGAAGAGCATGTGGGAGGCGTCGTTGGGAGATGTTTAACACTGTTTGCGCGCTGGTGTGCACGCTAAGCGCTTTTAATCTGAATAAGCGATTCTGGAACCGAAGTGTAAGCATGTGTGTGCTAGCGTGTAAGCCACTCTGTGAGCGTGTTTCTGCTGGTTTGCAAGGCTGTGCGAAACATCCCTGAGGAAACAGAGAGGGAAAAGGAAGCAACAGATTTAGTAGGAAGCTAGCAGGGAATACTGCTGGAGCTAGCAGGTGAAATTAAGGAAATCAAATTAGACGCAGAGCAATTACACAGGCAGAATAGTAGCCCAGCCCAGCACTTAAAACTCTGCAAACAGCAGTGCAGGATGTTTCTCTCAAGAGACACTGCAAAGACAGGAGTTAAGTTATCAGAAGTGAAAAGCTGAAAAAAGCTGAACTCAGAGCAGAAATGTTAGGGGCTGCCATAGCTGTCATAATGAGACATAGGTGACTTGGTTGAGGGTGGTGACAATGCAGATGGTGCCAGATAAACCTACGAGGTGAGGAGAGACGGAGAAAAGTGTACAGGCCCAGGGTCACCTACCACGGGTTACATGAGCTGGAGATGGTAGAGCGCTATAGAGTGGACAGAGACCTCCTGCAAAGCAATCGGCGGAGCTGTGCAGGCCACGCCTCACACACAGGAACCAACAGGAGAGGGGAACCCATCCCAGTGGATTTTGTTG
>NC_056728.1:728853561-728960178 GCF_019279795.1 Protopterus annectens | reverse complement strand
ATGATTGGATGGAAGAAAGGAAATTCACCACGGGGATCACATCAGTCACCCTGCTAGACAGGGGTCCAGGGAAGTAAATAGTGTGGGAAGAAATAGCCAGGAAATTGTGATGGCTAGGCTTGTATAGGCCAAAGGGCTGATAACCTAGTACCAACCTATGAACCTATGCAAATAATGAGAATATCCCATCACTGTGTTATACAAACTGTAAAAATGCTGCAAATGCACCATCACTGCTTCATATTAATAAAATACTTTGAATGTACCATCACTGCTTCATATTAACTGCAAAAATAATGAGAATGTATTATCACTGCTTCATATTAACTATGTAAATAATGACAATGTACCATCACTACTTCCTATTAACTACACAAATAATGAGAATGTAAAATCACCACTTCATATTAACTATAAAAATACTTAGAATGAACCATCTCTACTTCATAATCAGTACACAAATAATAAGAATGTACCATCACTGCTTCATATTAACTACACATATAATGAGAATGTACCATCACTGCTTCATATTAACTGTAAAAATACTTCGGAATGTACCATCACTGCTTCATATTAACTAAGACATAATGAGAATTTACCATCACTACTTCATGTTAACTGTGAAAATACTTAAACTCTTCTATTACTGCTTCATTTTAACTGCACAAATAATGAGAATGTACAAGCACTGCTTCATATTAACTAGACAAATAGTGAGAAATTATCATCACTGCTTCATATTAACTGTAGAAATGCTGCGAATGTAAAATCACTGCTTCATATTAACTGCAAAAATATGTAGGAATGTACCAACACTGCTTCATATTAACTACACAAAAAGTGAGAATGTACCAACACCGCTTCATATTTACTACACAAATAATGAGAATGTAAATTCACTGCTTCATATTAACTGTAAAAATACTTAGAATGTATCATCTGCACTTCATATTCTCTGCACAAATAATGAGAATGTACCATCACTACTTCATGTTTACTGTGAAAACACTTAGACTATTCCATTACTGCTTCATTTTAACTGCACAAATAATGAGAATGTAACATCACTGCTTCATATTAACTGTAAAAACACTTATAATGTAACATCACTGCTTCATATTAACTGTAAAAATACTTAGAATACACCATTACTGCTTCATATTAACTGCCCAGTAATAAGAATGTACCAGCACTGCTTCATATTAACTAGACAAATAGTGAGAAATTAGCATCACTGCTTCATATTAACTGTAGAAATGCTGCAAATGTAATGTCACTGCTTCATATTAACTGCAAAAATATGTAGGAATGTACCAACACTGTTTCATATTAACTACACAAAAAGTGAGAGTGTACCAACTCTGCTTCATATTTACTACACAAATAATAAGAATGTAAATTCACTGCTTCATATTAACTGTAAAAATACTTAGAATGCATCATGTGTACATCATATTCACTGCACAAATAATGGGAAAGTACCATCACTGCTTCATATTAACTGTAAAAATAGTTAGAATGTACCATCACTGTTTCATATTAACAACACAAAAAATGAGAAGGTACCATCACTGCTTCATATTAACTGTAAAAATAGTTAGAATATACCATCACTGCTTCATATTAACTGCCCAATAATGAGAATGTATTATCACTGCTTCATATTAACTGTAAAAATACTGAAAATGCAACATCACTGTTTCATATTAACTGCACAAATAATGAGAATGTACCATCACTGCTTCATATTAACTGTAAAAATACTTAGAATGTACCATCACTGCTTCATCCTAACTATGGAACCTTGACGATTGGATGGAAGAAAGGAAATTCACCGCAGGGATCACATCAGTCACCCTGCTGGACAGGGGTCCAGGGAAGTAAATAGTCTGGGAAGAAATAGCCAGGGAATTGTTATGGCTAGGCTTTTATAGGCCATAGGGCTGATAGCCTAGTACCAACCTATGAACCTATGAACCTATGCAAATAATGGGAATATCCCATCACTGTGTCATACAAACTGTAAAAATGCTGCGAATGTACCATCACTGCTTCATATTAGTAAAATACTTTGAATGTACCGTCACTGCTTCATATTAACTGCAAAAATAATGAGAATGTATTATCACTGCTTCATATTAACTATAAAAATACTTAGAATGAACCATCTCTACTTCATATTCAGTACACAAATAATAAGAATGTACCATCACTGCTTCATACTAACTACACAGATAATGAGAATGTACCATCACTGCTTCTTATTAACTGTAAAAATACTTCAGAATGTACCATCGCTGCTTCATATTAACTACGACATAATGAGAATGTACCATCACTGCTTCATCTTAACTACAAAAATAAAGAGAATGTAAAATCACTGCTTCATATTAACTATAAAAATACTTAGAATTAACCATCTATACTTGCAATTCACTACACAAATAATGAGAATATACCATCACTGTTTCATATTAACTGTAAAAATACTTAGAATGTACCATCACTACTTCATGTTAACTGTGAAAATACTTAAAATCTTCCATTACTGCTTCAGTTTAACTGCACAAATAATGACAATGTACCAGCACTGCTTCATATTAACTAGACAAATAGTGATAAATTAGCATCACTGCTTCATATTAACTACAGAAATGCTGTGAATGTAACATCACTGCTTCATATTATCTGCAAAAATATGGAGGAATGTACCAACACTGCTTAATATTAACTACACCAAAAGTGAAAATGTACCATGACTGCTTCATATTTACTACACAAATAATGAGAATGTAAATTCTCTGCTTCATATTAACTGTAAAAATACTTAGAATGCACCATCTGTAGTTTATATTCACTGCAAAATAATGAGAATGTACCATCACTACTTCATGTTAACTGTGAAAATACTTAGACTCTTCCATTACTGCTTCATTTTAACTGCACAAACAATGAGAATGTACCAGCACTGCTTCATATTAACTGTAAAAATAGTTACAATGTACCATCACTGTTTCATATTAACAACACAAAAAATGAGAATGTACAAGCACTGCTTCATATTAACTGCAAAAATAATGAGAATGTATTATCACTGCTTCATATTAACTATGTAAATAATGAGAATGTACCATCACTGCTTCCTATTAACTACACAAATAATGAGAATGTAAAATCACCACTTCATATTAACTATCAAAATACTTAGAATGAACCATCTCTACTTCATAATCAGTACACAAATAATAATAATGTACCATCACTGCTTCATATTAACTACACAGATAATGAGAATGTACCATCACTGCTTCATATTAACTGTAAAAATACTTCGGAATGTACCATCACTGCTTCATATTAACTATGACATAATGAGAATTTACCATCACTACTTCATGTTAACTGTGAAAATACTTAAACTCTTACATTACTGCTTCATTTTAACTGCACAAATAATGAGAATGTACCAGTACTGCTACATATTACCTAGACAAATAGTGAGAAATTAGCATCGCTGCTTCATATTAACTGTAGAAATGCTGTGAATGTAACATCACTGCTTCATATTAACTGCAAAATATGTAGGAGTGTACCAACACTGCTTCATATTAACTACAGAAAAAATGAGAATGCACCAACACTGCTTCATATTTACTATACAAATAATGAGAATGTACCATCACTACTTCATGTTTACTGTGAAAATACTTAGGCTCTTCCATTACTGCTTCATTTTAACTGCACAAATAACGAGAATGTACCATCACTGCTTCATATTAACTGTAAAAATAGAATGTACTATCACTGTTTCATATTAACAACACAAAAATGAGAATGTACCATCACTGCTTCATGTTAACTGTAAAAACACTTATAATGTAACATCACTGCTTCATATTAACTGTAAAAATACTGAGAATGTACCATCACTGTTTCATATTAACTGCACAAATAATGAGAATGTACCATCACTGCTTCATCTTAACTATGGAACCTTGACAATAGGATGGAAGAAAGGAAATTCACCCCGGGGATCACATCAGTCAACCTGCTAGACAGGGGTCCAGGGAAGTAAATAGTGTGGGAAGAAATAGCTAGGAAATTGTTATGGCTAGGCTTGTATAGGACATAGGGCTGATAGCCTTGTTCCAACCTATGAACCTATGCAAATAATGAGAGTATCCCACCACTGTGTCATACAAACTGCTAAAATGCTGTGAATGTACCATCACTACTTCATATAAACTGTAAAAATGCTTAGAATGTACCATCACTGCTTCATATTAACTGCACAAATAATAACAATGTACCATCACTGCTTCATATTAACTGCACAAATAATGAGAATGTGACATCACTGCATCACATTAACTGTAAAAATGCTGCAAATGTACCATCAGTGTGTCATATTAACTGCAAAAATACTTAGAATGCGCCATCACTGCTTCATATTAACTATGTAAATAATGAGAATGTACCATCACTGATTCATATTAACTACACAAATATTGAGAATGTAAAATCACTGCTTCATATTAACTATAAAAATACTTAGAATGAACCATCTCTACTTCATATTCAGTACACAGATAATGAGAATGTACCATCACTGCTTCATATTAACTGTAAAAATTCTTAGAATGTACCATCACTGCTTCATCTTAACTATGGAACCTTGACGATTGGATGGGAGAAAGGAATTCACCCCGGGGATCACATCAGTCACCCTGCTAGAGAGGGGTCCAGAGAAGTAAATAGTGTGGGAAGAAATAGCCAGGGAATTGTTATGGCTAGGCTTGTATAGGCCCTAGGGCTGATTGCCTAGTACCATCCTATGAACCTATGAACCTATGCAAATAATGAGAATGTCCCATCACTGTGTCATACAAACTGTAAAAATGCTGCAAATGTACCATCCCTGCTTCATATTAACTGCATAAATAATGAGAATGTACCAACACTGCATCATATTAACTGTAAAAATCCTTAGAATGTACCATCCCGGCTTCATCTTAACTATGGAACCTTGACGATAGGATGGAAGAAAGGAAATTCACCCCGGGGATCACATCAGTCAACCTGCTAGACAGGGGTCCAGGGAAGTAAATAGTGTGGGAAGAAATAGCCAGGGAATTGTTATGGCTAGGCTTGTATAGGCCATAGGGCTGATAGCCTAGCACCAACCTATGAACCTATGCAAATAATGAGAGTATCCCACCACTGTGTCATACAAACTGTAAAAAAGCTGTGAATGTACCATCACTGCTTCATATTAACTGCAAAAATAATGGGAATGTATTATCACTGCTTCTTATTAACTGTAAAATACTTAGAATGTACCATCACTACTTCATATAAACTGTAAAAATGCTTAGAATGTACCATCACTGCTTCATATTAACTGCACAAATAATAACAATGTACCATCAATGCTTCATATTAAATGCACAAATAATGAGAATGTGACATCACTGCATCACATTAACTGTAAAAATGCTGCAAATGTACCATCAGTGTGTCATATTAACTGCAAAAATACTTAGAATGTGCCATCACTGCTTCATATTAAATATGTAAATAATGAGAATATACCATCACTGCTTCATATTAACTACACAAATAATGAAAATGTAAAATCACCGCTTCATATTAACTATAAAAATACTTAGAATGAACCATCTCTACTTCATATTCAGTACACAAATAATGAGAATGTACCATCACTGCTTCATCTTAGCTATGGAACCTTGAAAATTGGATGGGAGAAAGGAATTCACCCTAGGGATCACGTCAGTCACCCTGCTAGACAGGGCTCCAGGGAAGTAAATAGTGTGGGAAGAAATAGCCAGGGAATTGTTATGGCTAGGCTTGTATAGGCCCTAGGGCTAATTGCCTAGTACCAACATATGAACCTATGAACCTATGCAAATAATGAGAATGTCCCATCACTATGTCATACAAACTGTAAAAATGCTGCGAATGTACCATCGCTGCTTCATATTACTATAATACTTTGAATGTACCATCATTGCTTCATATTAACTGCAAAAATAATGAGAATGTATTATCACTGCTTCATATTAATAAAATACTTTGAATGTACCATCACTATTTCATATTAACTGCATAAATAATGAGAATGTACCATCACTGCTTCATATTAACTGTAAAAATACTTAGAATGTACCATCCCTGCTTCGTCTTAACTATGGAACCTTGACGATTGGATGGGAGAAATGAAATTCACCCCGGGGATCACATCAGTCACCCAGCTAGAGAGGGGTCCAGAGAAGTAAATAGTGTGGGAAGAAATAGCCAGGGAATTGTTATGGCTAGGCTTGTAAAGGCCCTAGGACTGATAGCCTAGTACCAACATGTGAACCTATGAACCTATGCAAATAATGAGAATGTCCCATCACTATGTCATACAAACTGTAAAAATGCTGCAAATGTACCATCGCTGCTTCATATTACTATAATACTTTGAATGTACCATCATTGCTTCATATTAACTGCAAAAATAATGAGAATGTATTATCACTGCTTCATATTAACTGCAAAATACTTAGAATGTACCATCACTACTTCATATAAACTGTAAAAATACTTAGAATGTACCATCTCTGCTTCATATTAACTGCACAAATAATAACAATGTACCATTACTGCTTCATATTAACTGCACAAGTAATGAGAATGTGACATCACTGCATCACATTAACTGTGAAAATGCTGTAAATGTACCATCAATGTGTCATATTAACTGTAAAAATACTTAGAATGTACCATCACTGCTTCATATTAACTATGTAAATAATGAGAATGTACCATCACTGCTTCATATTGACTACACAAATAATGAGAATGTAAAATCACCGCTTTATATTAACTATAAAAATAATTAGAATGAACCATCTCTACTTCATATTCAGTACACAAATAATGAGAATTTACCATCACTGCTTCAAATTAACTACACAAATTATGAGAATGTACCACCACTGCTTCATATTAACTGTAAAAATACTTCGGAATGTACCATCACTGCTTCATATTAACTACGAAATAATGAGAATATACCATCACTGCTTCATATTAACTTTGAAATAATGAGAATATACCATCACTGCTTTATATTAACTGCACAAATAATAAGAATGTACTATCACTTCTTCATATTAACTGTAAAATTACTTAGAATGTACCATCACTGCTTCATATTAACTGTAAAAATACTTAGAATATACCATGGCTGCTTTATATTAACTGCACAAATAATGAGGATGCATCATCACTGTTTCATATTAACTGTAAAAATACTTAGAATTTACCATCACTGCTTCATATTAACTGCACAAATAATGAGACTGTACCATCACTGCTTCAAATTAACTACACAGTTAATGAGAATGTACCATCACTGCTTCATATTAACTGCACAAATAATAACAATGTACCATCACTGCTTCATATTAACTGCACAAATAATGAGAATGTGACATCACTGCATCACATTAACTGTAAAAATGCTGCAAATGTACCATCAGTGTGTCATATTAACTGCAAAAATATTTAGAATGTACCATCACTGCTTCATATTAACTATGTAAATAATGAGAATGTACCATCACTGCTTCAAATTAACTACACAAATAATGAGAATGTAAAATCACTGCTTCTTATTAACTATAAAAATGCTTACTCATGGCTGCTGCATGCTCCTGGTCTGCTACCTCTTACTCCCACTATTCAGCCTCTTCTCCTAAGCTCGGCTTGCCTACCGGCCCAGCCCTCCTGGATTTCCAAGATCATTCTCTGGATAGCAAGGCTCACCTTGATTGCCTGACTCCTTACAGGGACACTCCTACTCTTTCTCCCAGAAGAGAGAGCTAGAGGATAAAAAATAAAACTATTCAGCCTCTTCTCCTAAGCTCACTTTGCCTACTGGAGCAGCTCTCCTGGATTTTCAAGATCATTCTCTGGATAGCAAGGCTCACCTTGATTGCCTGACTCCCTACAGGGACACTCCTACTCTTTCTCCCAGAAGAGAGAGCTAGAGGATAAGAAATAAAAGTATGTAACATGCTACAATCTCTACTGCATTTGGTCTGAGATAATTGTTCTATCACTTGCCTGGTGCTAGTGAAGGGTCCCAACCAGAGCCGCCTGCAGCCTTGCCCTTATTACTGGGTACTCCACTAATACCTGCCTCATCCCTGGTTTTTCCTATATCAGAGCTGCCTTCTTCCTTTCACCTATCGATCTGCCTAGGGTTCCTCTCTTAAACATCAGGTTCTGTCCACTAGGGGGCAGTGTCTACCCATCTACTTAACCATCTTCCCTCACTCCTTCCCATGCACTTTGATACCACTTTTTAACAATTTCTCTATACTAACTGCTAAGTTACAGCTCTACCCATTATACCTCTACTTTCTGTCTTCTCCTTTTTCCTTTATACTGCACTGCAAGAGTCACATTTACCACCTTGCTTACCTTCCTCTGTACTTACCTCCACCAAACTGATTGTTTCTCACACTGTCCTGCCGCCTACCTTCCTTAGGTGTACCCCTCCATGTCACACTATTCTATCACTGCATATAGCTATCTTATCTATACCTATCTCTACATATAGCTATCTTATCCATACTACATATATCTATCATATCCCCCTTCCTCACTTCACCCCTCTTCACATCAGAACTCCCTTCCCCACAGTAACTCCTCTTCACATTATTGCTCCTCCCACCCTCCCACCCTCCTGCCCTGTTTTACCTCATCATTATGTTCTCACTACCTGCCTCTATCCTGCCCTCTCAGCAGGCTCTTCACCTACATTCACCTATTCGGCTCCGCCCCACCCCCTCCTCATCCGCCCCAAACCTATCATAAGGGCCAAATTCCCCAGGGTGCCATCTTTTAATCCCTGGTTCCTCTCATGGCTGCTGCGTGCTCCTGGTCTGCTACCTCTCACTCCCAGTAAGTGTATATCCATTTTTACATTGTATAATGCCTAGCTGTACTATTTGCATGGTCTTATGTTGATTCCTATCTAATTTAACTGTGTACTTTAATTACCCTCGCTAGACACAGTTCCAGATGCTTTTTGCTTTGCTTAGCTGTATTATGTTAGTGTAAACTCTGCACGTAGATTCCAAGACATACATTGTGTAGCGTGCCCAATGAACTGAAGTTGTAGAATTCTAGAGACAATTGTGTGGAAACAATGTTCATGCGTTCTTGCATTTGCTCTGCTGTAAAATGTTGTTTGTTAACTCTGCTGTGGTATAATGTTTTTGTTAACTCTGCTAGTAAGCTAAAAAACTTACATAGTGTAGTGTGCCCAAACGATCTGCTGATTTAAAGTTACGTAATTGCCATGGTATTGCGTTCCCAGCACCTAAACGCATTATTCCATTTTTAGTTGACTCTCCACCCCCACGTTGTCTAGCTGCACTAGCAACAGCAGTACTTGTTCAACAAGCTACATCTGTGCTCTGTGGCTGAACCACAAACCAGTCTACCCACCTTCAAAGTACTTCAAAGTACTTTCAACATTACATTTCATCCAAATTTGTTTCCACACTCGCTTATCAGCTGAGATAGTGAAACAATGAGAGTACGTATGTTGTATTAGAGCCTACTAGACTGGAAAAGGGTCACGCTATTCCCTAGTGACTGCATGTAACCTAAACATCAATGCCTTTACCTTGGTGAGCAGCGTTTTTTCCCACCTAAACCACAGAATCATCTTCCAGTCCGTGGTTATTGATAAACCGCCTTGTTTTTCACCCTAGTTAGAGTTTGTGTGTCTGCTTCAGCACAGGACTGCTAATTTAAGTGTTATCTTTTAAAAACGCCAATGTTACGCTGGAGTTATATTGTTAGTTATCCTAGCCCATTGCTGATTTAAGTACTAATGCCTCTGAAACTGTGTATATGATTTTCGCTAGTTTACTGTGGCTCAAAGTGTTATTTATTTTCATATCCGTATTTTATTGTAGGACTCACATTGTGTCTATTTCTATTCAGATACTGAATCTAATTTTAAATGACATTGAAACACTGACATAGCTAGGAAATTGCATATATCTAGATGACTCTTCTCTTTAAACTGTTGATGCATTTTTTACTGTTTTTGTAGAGAAGTTAATACCTAGTTGTAAGGACTTATTCAATGATGCATTGCTGCTACATTTTGAACATATTCACTGCTCATTAATGTGTATATTTCACATTCTGCACTTTATGTATTATCCTTTAACTAGTGCCCAAACTACTACTAAATTGTATATACTCCTTCCTCTCTTTTTCCCCAGCTATTCAGCCTCTTCTCCTAAGCTTGCTTTGCCTACTGGCCCAGCCCTCCTGGATTTCCAAGATCATTCTCTGGATAGCAAGGCTCACCTTGATTGCCTGACTCCCTACAGAGACACTCCTACTCTTTCTCCCAGAAGAGAGAGCTAGAGGATAGAAAATAAAAGTATGTAACATGCTACAATCTCTACTGCATTTGGTCTGAGATAATTTTTCTATCACTTGCCTGGTGCTAGTGAAGGGTCCCAACCAGAGCCGCCTGCAGCCTTGCCCTTATTACTGGGTACTCCCCTAATACCTGCCTCATCCCTGGTGCTTTTTCCTATATCAGAGCTGCCTTCTTCCTTTCACCTATCAATCTGCCTAGGGTTCCTCTCTTAAAAATCAGGTTCTGTCCACTAGGGGGCAGTGTCTACCCATCTACTTAACCATCTTCCCTCACTCCTTCCCACACATTTCGATACCACTTTTTAACAATTTCTTTATACTAACTACTAAGTTACAGCTCTACCCATTCTACCTCTACTTTCTGTCTTCTCCTTTTTTTCCTTTATACTGCACTGCAAGAGTCACATTTACCACCTTGCTTACCTTCCTCTGTACTTACCTCCACCAAACTGATTGTTTCTCACACTGTCCTGTCGCCTACCTTCCTTAGGTGTATCCCGCTCTGTTCGCCCTGCGGGCTCACTCTGCTCCCCTACCCTACCCCCAAATCTCACCCACCCCCAGTACATCTACACTTATACCATCCTAACCACTCCCACTTCCTCTCTACCTATACTAACCACCCCTACTTCCTCTCTACCAATTACACCCCTCCCCTTCACCACAACAATCTTCCCACCCCTCCCTCTACCACAATCCTTTCCTACTTACTTTCCACCTACTGCACTCCACCCTTTTTCACCAACAACACCTCCCTCATAACACACCTCCCTTCATATCTTATAATACAATATCTATTTCACACCCTTTCTCCCTACACTTCATACAAGACTTTATCAAAACCATAACATGACTTCAAAACACATATAATTCTTAATCCAACTACTATTACTTCTCATCCTTACTTACACCCACTACCTCACCCAACCCAACACCACAAATCATTCATCACCCTTTCACTCTACCAGCTCACTCCCTTCTACTCACTTACAATCATTTATCACAATAACCCCTGAACTCTATTCCATTAACTCCCATCTATTTTTTCACTACAAACTAAACACTTCTTATAAACTCTTTAGTCCCTCCCTAAGCTCCAATATCCACAAATATCTGAAAACCGACAACCTTCAAACAAGGCAATCCAAACACCTCATTAACTTAATCCAATACCTTACAACCATACTCCTATCTGGTGACATACACACTAAACCAGGCCCAATCACCACTACCTCTACATCTAAATCCATTCTACTAGCTTCTCTAAATGCCCAAAGCATAGCAAACAAAATCCCTAACCTTCATGCATGGCTTCTCCACAACAAACCTGACATCTTAGCTATTTCCAAAACCTGGCTAAAACCTCATATAAAAGACAATGAAGTTTTACCACCAAACTACTCAATAATCAGAAAAGACAGGACCCATAAAAAGGGTGGCGGGGTAGCTTTACTCTATTCATCCACCCTATCCATTACTCCCTATAACAAACCCATTCCACATTTCTCCAATGCAGACTTAGTATTAGCTCTATTTCAATTAAATAAACACAAACACATTTGCATAGTTTCACTTTACATCCCCCCGGTGACAATGTCTCAGTACTGGAAGATATCCTATCTTGGCTTTCTATCAATATCAGCAATGAAACTATTATCATGGGTGACACAAATATTAATTGGTCTTCCATTCATTCCCCCACAAACCCCCTAAACATTAACCTTTATAAATACTCTCAGCTCATCAACCTGACTACCAGGCCATCTAAAGATTTCTCCAGTGGCAGTACCCTAGATTGGATTTTACTCTCTCATCCCCACTATTACACTGACAGTGGAACTCTTCCTGACTTCCTTAGTGACCATCTTCCCATCTTCACTAAACGTCTTCCATGTCCACTACAAGCAACACATAAATACATCAGCACTCGCAACCTAAAAAACTTCAACACAGCGACCTTCTCAGACTCCCTAAAATCAATAAATTGGAACCCACTAAAAACTCTACCCCTGGATAATGCTGTTGCATACTTCAATACAACTTTCCTAAATCTCCTGGATAGTTTCTCCCCAATAAAAAACAAATGAATATGAAACAACACCGCCTATTGGCTAACAAAAAAGCACACTAACTGCCATGCGACTTAGAGACAAAACCTGGGCATGTTACCAAAGAAACAAAACTACCTCTACCCTTAATGAATTCAAAACTCTTCACAACAAAGTTAAAAAGCTTATCACAACAGATCGACAAAACTACCACTCCATACTCCAAAACAACCATAAAACCAATCCTCAAAAATTCTGGAAAGGCATCAATAACCTCCTAAAACCTGGCTCAGCAGAAAACCCAAGCCCAGACCCAAATGCTCCAGATATCAATCTGGCCACCCAATTCAACTCTTTCTTCTTAGACTCTATCTCTAAACTAACTACATCCTTTTCCAATAACTCCTCACCCTCTATACCTGCATCCCACCTCCTACCTCCCCCTTCATCTCCTACCTCTCAACTCCCACCTTTCTCCCTAAAACCCATCCCTACCTCTACCATAAAAAACTCTTACAAAAGCTAAAACCATGTACTAATGCACCTGATAACATACCCTCATCCTTCCTCAACATAGCTGCCGAAGGCATTGCTTTTCCCATCAGCATCCTAATCGCTCTATCCAAGAAAGTCTTGTTCCCACACTTTGGAAAAGAGCTTTCATCATACCCTTGCACAAAGGAGGCAATAATAACAATATCACTAACTTCTGTCCCATAGCCATCCTTTCTCCTATATCAAAACTCTTAGAAAAATGTATCCATCTCCAACTCCTTCCCTATCTCCTACATAATAACTTACTAACTTCCACACAACACGGTTTCAGACCCAGCCACAGCACCATGACTGCCCTCCTTTCCTGGAAACAGTAAATACAGCCCGGGATTCTGGCTCCATTGTATCTACCCTCCTTCTTTACCTCTCTAAAGCCTCCGATACTATATCTCACAGCCTTCTCCTAACTAAACTATCTAACCTAAACCTATCCCCTGTCTCTCTCAATTGGCTCACCAGCTATCTCTCCCATAGGCAACAAGCTGGCAAATGGAAAACAGCCATCTCCTCCTTCCTGAACACACCCACTGGTGTCCCCCAAGGTTCCATCTTGGGTCCTCTCCTCTTCAATATATTCATAAATGGCTTCTTCCACTCAATTCCCTATGCCAAACTTATTCAATATGCAGATGATTCTACAATTATCTGCACAGCCACATCCATTCCCACTCTCATAAAAGTAACTCATAATGCCTTCTCTACCACAGAAAAGTGGATGAAAAACAATCATCTAGCACTCAATACATCAAAAAACAAACTTATGGTATTTACTCCCTCAAAAAACACAGCCATTGATAGAAATCTACTCTCTATCATCAGCCAAAACAACACACCTCTTGAACTAGTATCTGAAACCAAACTGCTAGGGGTCCAGATAGATGACCAGCTTAAATTCAATAGCCATCTACAACTAAACATAAAGAAAACACTACAAACTTGGCATGCTATATCGACAAAATCGATTCCTCACTACATCTACTAAGTTCACTCTTGCTACAACATTCCTCATGCCTTCCCTTCTATATGGAGCTCCTCTTCTAACAAACCTACAGTCATCCCTCAAAACAAAACTGTTCTCCTGTTATAATAAAATTGCCAAATTTGCCACTAGTCACAAAACATCTACCCACCACTGTGTATCTCTCCACAAACTAAACTGGCTTGAGCTTCCTAACTATCTCTCCTTTACTCTCACCTTTGCTCACAAACTCATTTTCCATCCAACCCTCTGTCCCTCACTCAGCTCCACCTTTAAAATGTACATGCCACAAAGACTCCTAAGATCTAATAACCAAAATCTGATAGAACTGCACAAACTTCTTTACTCTCCAGGGAAAAACCTGCTGTCCTTTGCCCTGGCATGCCTATGGAACTCCCTTCCCCCCTCCATCCGCACCACTACTAACATCCCAGCTTTTAAAAAAATCTCTACACATGCACCTAACATCCTTCTGGGAATGCTCCTGCTCCCACCCCTCATAGCCTAGTCTGCTCCCTACAGGCAACCATATCATATATAACCAGATACTATAAATAAGCAAATGCAATAACGCCTAATAATTCTTAAATTCTACTATTCCACTCAAGATACTACATATTTACTACAGCAATGTTAGGTTTGTTATACATAATGTAACCAAGGTAGTCTATTTGCAGCAGCTTAAACATTAGATTATTTGCATTGTAACCACCTGTCCTCAGTTTTTGTCTTGAACCCACAATTGTTTACATTTGTAAACCACTGTTATAGTTTTGTTACCACTGTTTTTGACAATCTGTTTTAATATGATTGTAAGTGTTAAAATGAGAACATCTGTAATCTTTTGTATCTTTGTTTTAGAGCTTTTCTCCCCAGGACTCCACTGAAAATGGGTTCTTCTGGCCCAGTGGACAATCCTGGTAAACCAACTATAAATAAATAGAATGAACCATCTCTACTTCATATTTAGAACACAAATAATGAGAATGTACCATCACTGCTTCATACTAACTACACAAATAATGATAATATACCATCACTGCTTCATATTAACTGCACAAATAATAAGAATGTACTATCACCTCTTCATATTAACTGTAAAATTACTTAGAATGTACCATCACTGTTTCATATTAACTGTAAAAATACTTAGAATATACCATGGCTGCTTTAAATTAACTGCAAAAATAATGAGGATGCATCATCACGGTTTCAGTTTAACTGTAAAAATACTTAGAAAGTACCATCATTGCTTCATATTAACTGCACAAATAATGAGACTGTACCATCACTGCTTCAAATTAACTACACAAATAATGAGAATGTACCATCACTGCTTCATATTAACTGCACAAATAATAACAATGTACCATCACTGCTTCATATTAACTGCAGAAATAATGAGAATGTGACATCACTGCATCACATTAACTGTAAAAATGCTGCAAATGTACCATCAGTGTGTCATATTAACTATAAAAATACTTAGAATGAACCATCTCTACTTCATATTCAGTACACAAATAATAAGAATGTACCATCACTCCTTCATACTAACTACACAGATAATGAGACTGTACCATCACTGCTTTATATTAACTGTAAAACTACTTCAGAATGTACCATCACTGCTTCATATTAACTACGACATAATGAGAATGTACCATCACCACTTCATGTTAACTGTGAAAATACTTAAAATTTTCCATTACTGCTTCATTTTAACTGCACAAATAATGAGAATGTACCAGCACTGCTTCATATTAACTAGACAAATAGTGAGAAATGAGCATCACTGCTTCATATTAACTGTAGAAATGCTGCAAATGTAACATCACTGCTTCATATTAACTGCAAAAATATGTAGAAATGTACCAACACTGCTTCATATTAACTTCACAAAAAGTGAGAATGTACCAACACTGCTTCATATTTACTACACAAATAATGAGAATGTAAATTCACTGCTGCATATTAACTGTAAAAATACTTAGAATGCATCATCTGTACTTCATATTCACTGCACAAATAATGAGAATGTACCATCACTACTTCATGTTAACTGTGAAAATACTATAGCAATAACCCACGCCTGGGTGTGGGTAATGCTGGATTTACCAACGGTTGGCGTGGTTTGGTCCCGGTGGCCGAGGCACCAAACAAAGCCAACCGTGGGTAAATGCAGCATTACCCACACCCAGAAGTGATTGTATTATATTAATGACATTATTTAAGAAAAGAAATAATTACTTTTCTTAAATAATGGCATTGTATAATGCCTCTTTACTGCCCTTCCGCAGCTGTCTGGTATTCTGTGGCAGTTCTGATGTACTGCGCATGCCTACGCAGTACATCAGAGCTGTGGGAAAAAGCACGGTTTCGCTATATTAAATGGGTTTAACATAGCGAGACAGCTTTAAAATAATCAACGGAGATCTCCGTTGCTTATTGTAAAGCTGTCTCGCTATGTTAAACTCATTTAACATAGCGAAACAGTAAAAAGCAACGGAGATCTTGCGATCTCCGTTGCTTTTTTTTTTTTTAACCTGTCTCACTATGTTAAATGGGTTTAACATAGCGAGACAGCTTTAAAATAAGCAACGGATATCTCCGTTGCTTATTTTAAACTGTCTCGCCATGTTAAACCCATTTAATATAGCGAGACAGCTTTAAAAAAAAAGCAACGGAGATCGCAAGATCTCCATTGCTTTTTACACACTGTGTCGCTATGTTAAAGGAGTTTAACATAGCGAGACAGCTTTAAAAAAAGCAACGGAGATCTCCATTGCTTTTTTTAAACCTGTGTCGCTATGTTAAACTCTTTTAACATAGCGAGACAGTGTTTTATACTAACGGAAAAAGTCCGGGCGACCGGACCTTTTTCCGTTAATATATTGAGGGATTTACAACGGGTACGCTGGTTGGGCAAGCCAATCAGCGTGCACGTTTTGGGGGAGGAATTGTATAATTATAATGTAACATCACTGCTTCATATTAACTGTAAAGTTAGAATGTACCATCACTGTTTCATATTAACAACACAAAAAATGAGAATGTACCATCACTGCTTCATAGTAACTGTAAAAACACTTATAATGTAACATCACTGCTTCATATTAACTGTAAAAATACTGAGAATGCAGCATCACTGTTTCATATTAACTGCACAAATAATGAGAATGTACCATCACTGCTTCATATTAACTGTAAAAATACTTAGAATGTGCCATCACTGCTTCATATTAACTACGACATAATGAGAATGTACCATCACCACTTCATGTTAACTGTGAAAATACTTAAAATTTTCCATTACTGCTTCATTTTAACTGCACAAATAATGAGAATGTACCAGCACTGCTTCATATTAACTAGACAAATAGTGAGAAATGAGCATCACTGCTTCATATTAACTGTAGAAATGCTGCAAATGTAACATCACTGCTTCATATTAACTGCAAAAATATGTAGAAATGTACCAACACTGCTTCATATTAACTACACAAAAAGTGAGAATGTACCAACACTGCTTCATATTTACTACACAAATAATGAGAATGTAAATTCACTGCTGCATATTAACTGTAAAAATACTTAGAATGCATCATCTGTACTTCATATTCACTGCACAAATAATGAGAATGTACCATCACTACTTCATGTTAACTGTGAAAATACTATAGCAATAACCCACACCTGGGTGTGGGTAATGCTGGATTTACCAACGGTTGGCGTGGTTTGGTCCCAAGGGCGGCCCCGACCAAACAAAGCCAACCGTGGGTAAATGCAGCATTACCACACCAGAAGTGTTATTATTATATTAATGACATTATTTAAGAAAAGAAATAATTACTTTTCTTAAATAATGGCATTGTATAATGCCTCTTTACTGCCCTTCCGCGGCTGTCTGGTATTCTGCGGCAGTTCTGATGTACTGCATGCCTCGCGGTACATCAGAGCTGTGGGCAAAGACGCCAGCTATGTTAAATGGGTTTAACATAGCGAGACAGCTTTAAAATAAGCAACGGAGATCTCCGTTGCTTATTGTAAGCTGTCTCGCCACGTTAAACCCATTTAACATAGCTAAAAAAGCAACGGAGATCTTGCGATCTCCGTTGCTTTTTTTTTTTTTAAAACTGTCTCACTATGTTAAATGGGTTTAACATAGCAAGACAGCTTTAAAATAAGCAACGGATATCTCCGTTGCTTATTTTAAAGCTGTCTCGCTATGTTAAACCCATTTAATATAGAGACAGCTTTAAAACAACGGAGATCGCAAGATCTCCGTTGCTTTACACTGTGTCGCTATGTTAAAGGAGTTTAACATAGCGAGACAGCTTTAAAAAAGCAACGGAGATCTCCATTGCTTTTAAACCTGTGTCGCTATGTTAAACTCTTTTAACATAGCGAGACAGTGTTTATACTAACGAAAAGTCCGGGCGACGGACCTTTTCCGTTAATATATTGAGGATTTACACGGTACGCTGGTTGGGCTAGCCAATCAGCGTGCACGTTTTAGGGGAGGAATTGTATAATTATAATGTAACATCACTGCTTCATATTAACTGTAAAGTTAGAATGTACCATCACTGTTTCATATTAACAACACAAAAAATGAGAATGTACCATCACTGCTTCATAGTAACTGTAAAAACACTTATAATGTAACATCACTGCTTCATATTAACTGTAAAAATACTGAGAATGCAGCATCACTGTTTCATATTAACTGCACAAATAATGAGAATGTACCATCACTGCTTCATATTAACAGTAAAAATACTTAGAATGTACCATCACTGCTTCATCTTAACTATGGAACCTTGACGATTGTATGGAAGAAAGGAAATTCACCCAGGGGATCACGTCAGTCACCCTGCTAGACAGAGGTCCAGGGAAGTAAATAGTGTGGGAAGAAATAGCCAGGGAATTGTTATGGCTAGGCTTGTATAGGCCCTAGGGTTAATAGCCTAGTACCAACCTATGAAGCTAAGAACCTATGCAAATAATGAGAATGTCCCATCACTGTGTCATACAAACTGTAAAAATGCTGTGATTGTACCCTCACTGCTTCATATTAATAAAATACTTTGAATGTACCATCATTGCTTCATATTAACTGCAAAATAATGAGAATGTATTATCACTGCTTCATATTAACTGTAAATACTTAGAATGTACCAACACTGCTTCATATTAACTACACAAATAATGAGAATGTAAAATCATCACTTCATATTAACTATAAAAATACTTAGAATGAACCATCTCTACTTCATAATCAGTACACAAATAATAAGAATGTACCATCACGGCTTCATATTAACTACACATATAATGAGAATGTAAAATCACAGCTTCATATTAACTATAAAAATACTTAGAATGAACCATCTCTACTTCATATTCAGTACACAAATAATAAGAATGTACCATCACTGCTTCATATTAACTACACAAATAAAGAGAATGTAAAATCACCGCTTCACATCAACTATAAAAATACTTAAAATTAACCATCTCTACTTCCATTTCACTACACAAATAATGAGAATATACCATCACTGTTCCATATTAATTGTAAAAATACTTAGACTGTACCATCACTACTTCATGTTAACTGTTAAAATACTTAACATCTTCCATTACTGCTTCATTTTAACTGCACAAATAATGAGAATGTACCAGCACTGCTTCATATTAACTAGACAAATAGTAAGAAATTAGCATCACTGCTTCATATTAACTGTAGAAATGCTGCAAATGTAAAATCACTGCTTCATATTAACTGCAAAAATATGTAGGAATGTACAAACACTGCTTCATATTAACTACACAAGAAGAGAGAATATACCATCACTGCTTCATATTTACTACACAAATAATGAGAATGTAAATTCACTGCTTCATATTAACTGTAAAAATACTTAGAGTGCACAATCTGTACTTCATATTCACTGCACAAATAATGAGAATGTACCATCACTGCTTCATATTAACTGTAAAAATAGTTAGAATGTACCATCAATGTTTCATATTAACAACAGAAAAAAATGAAAATGTACCATCGCTGTTTCATATTAACTATAAAAACACTTATAATGTAACATCACTGCTTCATATTAACTGTAAAAATACTTAGACTATACCATCACTGCTTCATATTAACTGCCCAGTAATGAGAATGTATTATCACTGCTTCATATTAACTGTAAAAATACTTAGAATGTACCATCACTGCTTCATCTTAACAACCTTGATGATTCGAAGGGAGAAAGGAAATTCACCCCAGGGAATCACGTCAGTCACCCTGCTAGACAGGGGTCCAGAGAAGTAAATAGTGTAGCCACAGAATTGTTATGGCTGGGCTTGTATAGGCCCTAGGGCTGATAGCCTAGTACCAACCTATGAACTTATGCAAATAATGAAAATGTCCCATCACTGTGTCATACAAACTGTAAAAATGTTGCGAATGTACCATCACTGCTTTGTATTAATAAAATACGTTGAATGTATCATCACTGCTTCATATTAACTGCAAAAATAATGAGAATGTTACATTACTGCTTCATATTAACTGTAAAATACTTAGAATGTACCATCATTACTTCATATAAACTGTAAAAATGCTTAGAATGTACCATCACTGCTTCATATTAACTGCACAAATAATAGCAATGTACCATCACTGCTTCATATTCACTGCACAAATAATGAGAATGTACCATCACTGCTTCATATTAACTATATAAATTAACCATCTATACTTCCAATTCACTACACAAATTATGAGAATGTACCATCACTGCTTCATATTAACTGCACAAATAATGAGAATGTACTATAACTACTTCATATTAAATGTAAAATTACTTAGAATGTACCATCACTGCTTCATATTAACTATGTAAATAATGAGACTGTGCCATCACTGCTTCATATTAACTACAAAAATAATGAGAATGTAAAATCACTGCTTCATATTAACTATAAAAATACTTAAAATGAACCATCTCTACTTCATATTTAGTATACAAATAATGAGAATGTACCACCACTGCTTCATATTAACTACACAAATAATGAGAATATACAATCACTGCTTCATATTAACTGTATAAATAGTTCGGAATGTAGCATCACTGCTTCATATTAACTACTGAATAATGAGAATGTACCATCACTGCTTTATATTAACTGCACAAATAATTAGAATGTATCATCACTGTTTCATATTAACTGTAAAAATACTTAGAATTTACCATCACTGCTTCATACTAACTGCACAAATCATGCGATAGTACCATCACTGCTTCAAATTAACTACACAAATAATGAGAATGTACCATCACTGCTTCATATTCATTACACAAATGATGAGAATGTACCATCACTGCCTCATATTATCTGCACAAATAGTGAGACTGTACAATCGCTGCTTCATATTAACTACACAAATGAGAATGTACCATCCCCACTTCATATTAACTGTAAAAATACTTAGAATGTACCATCACTGCTTTATGTTAACTACATAAATAATGAGAATGTACCATCACTGTTTCATATTACCTGCACTAATAATGAGAATGTACCATCACTGCTTAATATTAACTACACAACTAATGAGATTCTACCATCACTGCTTCATATTAACTGCACAAATAGTGAGACGGTACCATAGCTGCTTCACATTAACTGTACAAATACTAAGAATGTACCATCACTGCTTCATATTAACTGCAAAAATAATAAGAATGTACTATCACTGCTTCATATTAGCAATAAAAATGCTTAGAATGTACCATCACTGCTTCATATTAAGTACACAAATAATGAGAATGTACCATCACTGCTTCATTTTAACTGCAAAAAAATACATAGAATGTACCACCACCGCTTCTTATTAACTACTCAAACAATGAGAATGTACCATTACTGCTTCATATTAACTGCACAAATAATGAGAATGTACCATCTCTGCTTCATATTAACTGCAAAAAAATACATAGAATGTACCACCACTGCTTCTTATTAACTACTCAAACAATGAGAATGTACCATTACTGCTTCATATTAACTGCACAAATAATGAGAATGTACCATCACTGCTTCATATTAACTACACAGATAATGAGAATGTACCATCACTGCTTCATATTAAATGCACAAATAATGAGAATGTGCCATCACTGCATCATATTAACTGTAATAATGTTGCGTATGTACCATCACTGCTCATATTAACTACATAAATAATGAGAATGTACCCTAACTGCTTCATATTAACTGTAAAAATACTAAGAATGTACCATCGCTGCTTCATATTAACTGCAAAAATACTGAGAATGTACCATCACTGCTTCATATTAACTGCACAAATAATGAGAATGTACCATCACTGCATCATATTAACAGTAAAAATACTTAGGACGTACCATCACTGCTTCATATTAACTGCACAAATAATGAGAATGTACCATCACTGCATCATATTAACTGTAAAAATGCTGCGTATGTACCATCACTGCTCATATTAACTGCAAAAATACTTAGAATATACCATCACTGCTTCATATTAACTTCTCAAATAATGAGAATGCACCACCACTGCTTCATATTAACTGCATAAATAATGAGAATGAACTATCACTGCTTCATATTAACTGAAGAAATAATGAGAATGTACCATCACTGCTTTTTATTTACATTAAAAATACATACAATGTACCATCACTGCTTCATATTAACTACATAAAAAGTGAGAATGTACCATCACTGCTTCATATTTACTATACAAATAATGAAAATGCAAAATCACTGCCTCTTATTAACTGTAAAAGTACTAAGAATGCACCATCTCTACTTCATATTCACTGCACAAATAATGAGAATGTACCATCACTGCTTCTTATTAACTGCACAAATAATGAGGATGTACTATCCCCACTTCATATTTACTGTAAAAATACCTATAATGTACCATCACTGCTTCATATTAACTGTAAAAAATACTAAGAATAAACCAATACTGCTTTATATTAACTGCACAAATAATGACAATGTATCATCACTGCTTCATATTAACTGTACAAATCTTTAGAATGTACCAACACAGCTTCATATTAACTACACAAATAATAAGAATGTACCATCACTGCTTTACATTAACTGCACTAATATTGAGAATGTGCCATCACTGCATCATATTAATTGTAAAAATGCTGCAAATGTACCATCTCTACTTCATATTCACTGCAAAAAAAATGAGAATGTACCATCACTGCTTCTTATTAACTGCACAAATAATGAGGATGTACTATCACCACTTCATATTAACTGTAAAAAATACTAAGAATATACCAATACTGCTTTATATTAATTGCACAAATAATGACAATGTATCATCACTGCTTCATAATAACTGTACAAATGTTTAGAATGTACCATCACAGCTTCATATTAACTACACAGATAATAAGAATGTACCATCACTGCTTTACATTAACTGCACTAATATTGAGAAAGTACCATATCTGCTTCATATTAACTATGCAAATAATGAGAATGTACCATCACTGCATCATATTAACTGTAAAACTGCTGCGAGTATACCATCACTGCTTCATATTAACTATAAAAATAATGAGAATGTAAAATCACTGCTGCATATTAACTATAAAAATACTTAGAATGCACCAATTCTACTTCATATTCACTGCACAAATAATGAGAATGTACCATCACTGCTTCATATTAACTGCACAAATAATGATAATGTATTATCACTGTTTCATATTAACTGTAAAAATAAATAGAATGTACCATCACTGCTTCATATTAACTACAAAAATAATGAGAATATACCATCAAAGCTTCATATTAACTGCACAAAAATGAGAATGTAAAATCACTGCTGCATATTAACTGTAAAAATACTTAGAATGCACCAATTCTACTTCATATTCACTGCACAAATAATGAGAATGTATCATCACTGCTTCATATTAACTGCACAAATAATGAGAATGTACTATCACTGCTTCATATTAACTGTAAAAATACTTTGGAATGTGCCATCACTGCTTCATATTAACTACGCAAATAATGAAAATGTAAAATCACTTCTTATTAACTGCAAAAATACTTAGAATGCACCATCTCTACTTCATATTTGCTGCACAAATAATGAGAATGTACCATCACTGCTTCATATTAACTGCACAAATAATGAGGATGTACTATCACCGCTTCATATTAAATATAAAAAATACTTAGAATGTACCATCACTGCTTCATATTAACTGTAAAAAATACTTAGAATATACCATCACTGCTTTATGTTAACTGCACAAATAATGGCAATGTATCATCACTGATTCATATTAACTGTAAAAATACTTAGAATGTACCATCACAGCTTCATATTTACACAAATAATAAGAATGTACCATCACTGCTTTACATTAACTGCACTAATATTAAGAATGTGCCATCACTGCATCATATTAACTGTAAAAATACTGTAAAGGTACCATCTCTTCTTCATATTCACTGCACAAAAAATGAGAATGTACCATCACTGCTTCTTATTAACTGCACAAATAATGAGGATGTACTATCACTACTTCATATTAACTGTAAAAATACTTAAAATGTACAATCACTGCTTCATATTAACTGTAAAAATACTAAGAATATACCAGTACTGCTTATACTAACTGGACAAATAATGACAATG
Organism: Protopterus annectens; assembly: GCF_019279795.1. NCBI lineage: Eukaryota > Metazoa > Chordata > Ceratodontiformes > Protopteridae > Protopterus > Protopterus annectens. Next base: position 728,935,370 of record NC_056728.1, on the reverse strand, counting down.
TATCATCACTGCTTCATATTAACTGTACAAATCTTTAGAATGTACCAAAACAGCTTCATATTAACTACACAAATAATAAGAATGTACCATCACTGCTTTAAATTAACTGCACTAATATTGAGAATGTACCATCACTGCTTCATATTCACTATGCAAATAATGAGAATGTACCATCACTGCTTCATATTAACTGCACAAATAATGAGAATGTATTTCACTGTTTCATATTAACTGTAAAATTACTTAGAATGTACCATCACTGCTTCATATTAACTACACAAATAATGAGAATGTACCATCACTGCTTCATATTAACTGCACAAATAATGATAATGTGAAATCACTGAATCATATTAAGTGTAAAAATGCTTAAAATGTACCATCACTCCTTCATCTTAACTGTACAAATAAGGAGAATGTACCATCACTGCATCATACTAATTGTATAAATGCCGCAAATGTAACATTACTGCTTCATATTTAAAAAATTACTTTGAATGTACCATCACTGCTTCATATTAACTGTAAAAATACTTTGGAATGTGCCATCACTGCTTTATATTAGCTACGCAAATATTGAAAATGTAAAATCACTTCTTATTAACTGTAAAAATACTTAGAATGCACCATCTCTACTTCATATTCAGTGCACATATAATGAGAATGTACCATCACTGCTTCATATTAACTGTAAAAAATACTTAGAATATACCATCACTTTTTTATGTTAACTGCACATATAATGACAATGTATCATCCCTGATTCATATTAACTGTAAAAATACTTAGAATGTACCATCACATCTTCATATTAACTATACAAATAATAAGAACGTACCATCACTGCTTCATATTAACTGCACTAATATTGAGAATGTGCCATCACTGCATCATATTAACTGTAAAAATGCTGCAAATGTAGCATCACTGCTTCATATTAACTGCAAAAATACTTAGAATGCACCATCACTGCTTCATATTAACTATGCAAATAATAACAATGTACCACCACTGCTCCATATTAACTGTAAAAAATACTTAAAATGTACCATAACTGCTTTATATTAACTACACAAATAATGAGAATGCACCATCTCTACTACATATTAACTGCAAAAATACTGAGAATGTACCATCACTGCTTCATATTAACTGCACAAATAATGAGAATGTACCATCACTGCATCATATTAACAGTAAAAATACTTAGGATGTACCATCACTGCTTCATATTAACTGCACAAATAATGAGAATGTACCATCACTGCATCATATTAACTGTAAAAATGCTGCGTATGTACCATCACTGCTCATATTAACTGTAAAAATACTTAGAATATACCATCACTGCTTCATATTAACTTCTCAAATAATGAGAATGTACCACCACTGCTTCATATTAACTGCATAAATAATGAGAATGAACTATCACTGCTTCATATTAACTGAAGAAATAATGAGAATGTACCATCACTGCTTTTTATTTACATTAAAAATACATACAATGTACCATCACTGCTTCATATTAACTACATAAAAAGTGAGAATGTACCATCACTGCTTCATATTTACTATACAAATAATGAAAATGCAAAATCATTGCCTCTTATTAACTGTAAAAGTACTAAGAATGCACCATCTCTACTTCATATTCACTGCACAAATAATGAGAATGTACCATCACTGCTTCTTATTAACTGCACAAATAATGAGGATGTACTATCCCCACTTCATATTTACTGTAAAAATACCTATAATGTACCATCACTGCTTCATATTAACTGTAAAAAATACTAAGAATAAACCAATACTGCTTTATATTAACTGCACAAATAATGACAATGTATCATCACTGCTTCATATTAACTGTACAAATCTTTAGAATGTACCAACACAGCTTCATATTAACTACACAAATAATAAGAATGTACCATCACTGCTTTACATTAACTGCACTAATATTGAGAATGTGCCATCACTGCATCATATTAATTGTAAAAATGCTGCAAATGTACCATCTCTACTTCATATTCACTGCAAAAAAAATGAGAATGTACCATCACTGCTTCTTATTAACTGCACAAATAATGAGGATGTACTATCACCACTTCATATTAACTGTAAAAAATACTAAGAATATACCAATACTGCTTTATATTAATTGCACAAATAATGACAATGTATCATCACTGCTTCATAATAACTGTACAAATGTTTAGAATGTACCATCACAGCTTCATATTAACTACACAGATAATAAGAATGTACCATCACTGCTTTACATTAACTGCACTAATATTGAGAAAGTACCATATCTGCTTCATATTAACTATGCAAATAATGAGAATGTACCATCACTGCATCATATTAACTGTAAAACTGCTGCGAGTATACCATCACTGCTTCATATTAACTATAAAAATAATGAGAATGTAAAATCACTGCTGCATATTAACTATAAAAATACTTAGAATGCACCAATTCTACTTCATATTCACTGCACAAATAATGAGAATGTATCATCACTGCTTCATATTAACTGCACAACTAATGATAATGTATTATCACTGTTTCATATTAACTGTAAAAATAAATAGAATGTACCATCACTGCTTCATATTAACTACAAAAATAATGAGAATATACCATCAAAGCTTCATATTAACTGCACAAAAATGAGAATGTAAAATCACTGCTGCATATTAACTGTAAAAATACTTAGAATGCACCAATTCTACTTCATATTCACTGCACAAATAATGAGAATGTATCATCACTGCTTCATATTAACTGCACAAATAATGAGAATGTACTATCACTGCTTCATATTAACTGTAAAAATACTTTGGAATGTGCCATCACTGCTTCATATTAACTACGCAAATAATGAAAATGTAAAATCACTTCTTATTAACTGCAAAAATACTTAGAATGCACCATCTCTACTTCATATTTGCTGCACAAATAATGAGAATGTACCATCACTGCTTCATATTAACTGCACAAATAATGAGGATGTACTATCACCGCTTCATATTAAATATAAAAAATACTTAGAATGTACCATCACTGCTTCATATTAACTGTAAAAAATACTTAGAATATACCATCACTGCTTTATGTTAACTGCACAAATAATGGCAATGTATCATCACTGATTCATATTAACTGTAAAAATACTTAGAATGTACCATCACAGCTTCATATTTACACAAATAATAAGAATGTACCATCACTGCTTTACATTAACTGCACTAATATTAAGAATGTGCCATCACTGCATCATATTAACTGTAAAAATACTGTAAAGGTACCATCTCTTCTTTATATTCACTGCACAAAAAATGAGAATGTACCATCACTGCTTCTTATTAACTGCACAAATAATGAGGATGTACTATCACTACTTCATATTAACTGTAAAAATACTTAAAATGTACAATCACTGCTTCATATTAACTGTAAAAATACTAAGAATATACCAGCACTGCTTATATTAACTGGACAAATAATGACAATGTATCATCACTGCTTCATATTAACTGTACAAATCTTTAGAATGTACCATAACAGCTTCATATTAACTACACAAATAATACGAATGTACCATCACTGCTTTAAATTAACTGCACTAATATTGAGAATGTACCATCACTGCTTCATATTCACTATGCAAATAATGAGAATGTACCATCACTGCTTCATATTAACTGCACAAATAATGAGAATGTATTTCACTGTTTCATATTAACTGTAAAAATAAATAGAATGTACCATCACTGATTCATATTAGCTGCACAAATAATAAGAATGTACCATCACTGCTTCATATTAACTGTAAAATTACTTAGAATGTACCATCACTGCTTCATATTAACTACACAAATAATGAGAATGTACCATCAATGCTTCATATTAACTGCACAAATAATGATAATGTAAAATCACTGAATCATATTAAGTGTAAAAATGCTTAAAATGTACCATCACTCCTTCATCTTAACTGTACAAATAAGGAGAATGTACCATCACTGCGTCATACTAATTGTATAAATGCCACAAATGTAACATTACTGCTTCATATTTAAAAAATTACTTTGAATGTACCATCACTGCTTCATATTAACTGTAAAAATACTTTGGAATGTGCCATCACTGCTTTATATTAGCTACGCAAATATTAAAAATGTAAAATCACTTCTTATTAACTGTAAAAATACTTAGAATGCACCATCTCTACTTCATATTCACTGCACATATAATGAGAATGTACCATCACTGCTTCATATTAACTGTAAAAAATACTTAGAATATACCATCACTTCTTTATGTTAACTGCACATATAATGGCAATGTATCATCCCTGATTCATATTAACTGTAAAAATACTTAGAATGTACCATCACATCTTCATATTAACTATACAAATAATAAGAACGTACCATCACTGCTTCATATTAACTGCACTAATATTGAGAATGTGCCATCACTGCCTCATATTAACTGTAAAAATGCTGCAAATGTAGCATCACTGCTTCATATTAACTGCAAAAATACTTAGAATGCACCATCACTGCTTGATATTAACTATGCAAATAATAACAATGTACCACCACTGCTCCATATTAACTGTAAAAAATACTTAAAATGTACCATAACTGCTTTATATTAACTACACAAATAATGAGAATGCACCATCTCTACTACATATTCACTGCACAAATAATGAGAATGTACCATCACTGCTTCATATTAACTACATAATTAAAGAGAATATACTGTCACTGCTTCATATTAACTGTACAAATACTTAGAATGTACCATCACTGCTGCATATTAACTGCACAAATAATGAGAATGTACTATCGCTGCTTCATATTAACTGTAAAAATTCTTAGAATGTACCATCACTTCTTCATATTGGCTATGCAAATAATGAGAATGTACCATCACTGCATCATATTAACTTTAAAAATTCTGTGAATACACCATCACTGCTTCATATTAACTACAGAAATAATGAAAAGGTAAAATTACTGCTTCATATTAACTGTAAAATTACTTTGAATGCACTAATTCTATTTCATATCCACTGCACAAATAATGAGAATGCACCATCACTGCTTCATATTAACTGCACAAATAATGAGAATGTACTATCACTGCTTTATATTAACTATAAAAATACTTAGAATGTACCATCACTGCTTCATATTAACTACACAAATAATGAGAATGTGAAATCACTGCATCATATTAACTGTAAAAATGCCATGAATGTACCATCACTGCTTCATATTAACTGTAAAAATGCTTAGAATGTACCATCACTGCTTCATCTTAACTATGTAAATAATAAGAATGTACCATCACTGCAAAATACTAACTGTAAAAATGTGGCTAATGTACCATCACTGATTTATATTACAAAAATACTTTGAATGTATCATCACTGTTTCATATTAACTACACATATAATGAGAATGTACCATCACTGCTTCATATTGACTGTAAAAACACTTAGAATGTACCATCACTGCTTCATATTAAATGTAACAAATGCTTAGAATATACCATCCTGGCTTTATATTAACTGCAAAACTAATGACAGTGTAGCATCACTGCTTCATATTAACTGCAAAAATACTTAGAATGTGCCATCACTGCATCATATTAACTGTAAAAATGCTGCAAATATACCATCACTGCTTCATATTAACCGCAAAAATACTTATGATGTACACCAACTGCTTCATATTAAGTATGAAAATAATGAGAATGTACAATCACTGCATCATATTAACTGTAAAAATGCTGTGAATATACCATCATTGCTTCATTTTACCTACACAAGTAATGAGAATGTAAAATCACTGCTGCATATTAACTGTAAAAATACTTAGAATGCACCAATTCTACTTCATATTCACTGTACAAATAATGAGAATTTAACATCACTGCTTCATTTTAACTGCACAAATAATGAGAATTCACTATCACTTATTCATATTAACTGTAAAAATACTTAAAATGTACCATGACTGTTTTATACTAACAACACAAATAATGAGAATGCACCATGACTGATTCATATTAACTACACAGAAAATGAGACTGTTACTGTACCATCACTGCTTCATATTAATTACACAAATAATGAGAATGTACCATCACCGCTTCATATTAACTGCACAAATAATGAGGATGAACCATCACTGCTTCATTTTAACTGTAAAAAATACTTAAAATGTACCATGACTGCTTTATATTAACAACACAAATAATGAGAATGCACCATGACTGATTCATATTAACTACACAGAAAATGAGACTGTTACTGTACCATCACTGCTTCATATTAATTACACAAATAAGGAGAATGTACCATCACTGCTTCATATTAACTGCACAAATAATGAGGATGAACCATCACTGCTTCATTTTAACTGTAAAAAATACTTAGAATGTACCATCACTACTTCATATTAACTACACAAATAATGAGAATGTACCATGACTGATTCATATTAACTACACAGAAAATGAGATTGTTACTGTACCATCACTGCTTCATATTAATTACACAAATAAGGAGAATGCACCATCACTGCTTCATATTAATTGTACAGATAATGAGAATGTACCATACGTGCTTCATATTAACTACAAAAATAATGAGAATATACCTTCACTGCTTCAGTTTAACAGTGCAAATACTTAGAATGTACCATCACTGCTTCATATTAACTGCACAAATAATGAGAATGTACTATCACTGCTTCATAGTAACTTTAAAAATACTGAGAATATATCATCACTGCTTCATATTAACTAAACAAATAATGAGAAAGTAAAATCACTGCTTCATATTAACTGTAAAAATACTTAGAATGAACCAATTCTACTTCATATTCACTGCACAAATAATGAGAATGTACCATCACTGCTTCATATTAACTGCACAAATAATGAGAATGTATTAGCATTGCTTCATATTAACTGTAAAAATATTTAGAATGTACCATCACTGCTTCATGCTGTCTGGAAAAACACTTAGAATGTACCATCACTGCTTCGTATTAACTATAAAAATACTAAGAATGTATCATTGCTGCTTCATATTAACAGCACAAGTAATGAGAATATACCATCACTGCCTCATATTAACTATGCAGATAATGAGAATGTGCCATAACTGCTTTATATTAAATGCAAAAATACTTAGGATGTACCATCACTGTTTCATATTAACTATATAAATAATGAGAATGTGCCATCACTGCTTCATATTAACTGTAAAGAGACTTATAATGTAGCATCATTGCTTCATATTAACTGTAAAAATACTTAGAATATACCATCACTACTTCATATTAACTGCCCAAATAATGAGAATGTATTATCACTTCTTCATATTAACTTTAAAAATACTGAGAATGTACCATTACTGTTTCATATTAACTGCACAAATAATGAGAATGTGCCACCACTGCTTCATATTAACTATAAAAATAGTAAGAATGTTAATGAGAATGTACCATCACTGCTTCAAATTAATTACACAAATAATTAGAATGCAAAATCACTGCTTCTTATTAACTGTAAAAATACTTAGAATGCACCATCTCTACTTCATATTCAGCACAAATAATGAGAATGTACCATCACTGCTTCATATTAACTGCAAAAATAATGAGAATGTATTATCACTGCTTCATATTAACTGTAAAATACTTAGAATGTACCATCACTGCTTCATATAAACTGTAAAAATACTTAGAATTTACCATCACTGCTTCATATTAACTGCACAAATAATAGCAATGTACCATCACTGCTTCATATTAACTGCACAGCTAATGAGAATGTGACAACACTGCATCACATTAACTTCAAAAATTCTTAGCATGTACAATCATGCTTCATATTAACTACACAAATAACGAGAATGTAAAATCACCGGTTTATATTAACTGTAAAAATACTTAGAATTTACCATCACTGCTTCATATTAAGTGCACAAATAATGAGACTGTACCACCACTGCTTCAAATGAACTACACAAATAATCAGAATGTACCATCACTGCTTCATATTAACTGCACAAATATTGAGAATGTGCTATCATTACTTCATATTAACTGTGCAATTACTTAGAATGTACCATCACTGCTTCATTATAACTGTAAAAAATACTTAGAATGAACCATCTCTTCTTCATATTCACTGCAGAAATAATGAGAATGTACCATCACTGCTTCATATTAACTGCACAAATAATGATAATGTATTATCACTACTTCATATTAACTGTACAGTTACTTAGAATGTACGATCACTGCTTCATATTAACTGTAAAAAATACTTAAAATATACCATTGCTGCATTATAACTGCACAAATAATGAGAATGTATCATCACTGTTTCATTCTAACTGTAAAAATACCATCACTGCTTCATACTTAGTGCACAATAAATGAGACTGTACCATCACTGCTTCAAATTAACTACACAAATAATGAAAATGTACCATCACTGCCTCATATTATCTGCACAAATAGTGAGACTGTACAATTACTGCTTCAAATTAACTACACAAATGACAATGTACCATCACTGATTCATATTAACTGTAAAATACTTAGAATGTACCATCATTGCTTTATGTAAACCACACAAATGATTAAAATGTACCATCACTGTTTCATATTAACTGCAGTAATAATGAGAATGCACCCTCACTGCTTAATATTAGATACACAAATAATGAGATTCTACCATCACTGCTTCATATTAACTGCACAAATAATGAGAATGTTCTATCACTGCTTCATATTAGCAGTAAAAATATTTAAAATTTACCATCACTGCTTCATATTAAGTACACAAATAATGAGAATGTATTATCACTGCTTCATATTAACTGCTCAAATAAAAATGTAACATCACTGCATCGTATTGACTGTAAAAATGCAGTGAATGTACCATCATGGCTTCATATTAACTGCAAAAAAATACTTAGAATGTATCATCACTCCTTCTTTTTAACTACTCAAATAATGAGAATGTACCATCACTGCTTCATATTAACTGCACAAATAATGAGAATGTATCATCACTGCTTCATAACAACTGCACAAATAATGAGAATGTACCATCACTGCTTCATATTAACTACACAAATAATGAGAATGTACCAGCACTGCTTCATATTAACTGCACAAATAATGAGAATGTACCATCACTGCTTCATATTAACTACATAAATAATGAGAATGTACCCTCACTGCTTCATATTAACTGTAAAAATACTAAGAATGTACCATCACCGCTTCATATTAACTGCAAAAAGTCTGAGAATGTACCATCACTGGTTCATATTAACGGCACAAATACCGAGAATGTACCATCACTCCATCATATTAACTGCTCGAATAATGAAAATGTACCATCACTGCCCAGATTAACTGCAAAAATACTTACAATGTACAATCACTGCTTCATTTTAACTTCATAAATAATGAGAATGTACCACCACTGCTTCATATTAACTGCACAGATAATGAGAATGAACTATCAGTGCTTCATATTAACTGAACAAATAATGAGAATGTACCATCACTGCTTTTTATTTACTGTAAAAATACATACAATTTACCATCACTGCTTCTATTAACTGTGTAAATAATGAGACTGTATCATCACTGCTTTATATTAACTACACAAATAATGAGAATGTGCCATCACTGTTTCATATTAAATGCACAAATAATGGAATGTGACATCAATGCTTCATATTAACTGTAAAAATCGTTAGAATGTACCAGCACTGCTTCATATTAACTAGACAAATAGTGAGAAAGTAGCATCACTGCTTCATATTAACTGTAAAAATGTGGTGAATGTAACATCAGTGCTTCATATTAAAAATACATAGGAATGTACCATCACTGCTTGATATTGACTACACAAAAAGTGAGAATGTACAATCACTGTGTCATATTAACTGCACAAATAATGAGAATGTACCATCACTGCTTCATATTAAATGTAAAAAATACTTAGAATGTACCAAGACTGCTTTATATTAACTAAACAAATAATGAGAATGTACCATCATTGCTTCATATTAACTGCACATATAATGAGACTGTACCATCACTGCTTCATATTAACTACACCAATAATGAGAATGTGCCATCACTGCATCCTATCAACTGTAAAAACGTTGCAAATGTTCCATCACTGCTTCATATTAACTGCAAAAATACTTAGAATGTGCCATCTCTGCTTACATTAACTATGCAAATAATGAGAATGCACCATCACTGCATCATATTAACTGTAAAAATAAAGCAAATGTACCATTACTGCTTCATATTCACTGCACATATAATGAGAATGTGCCATCATTGCTTCATATTAACTGACAAATAATGAGAATGTATTTTCACTACTTCATATTAACTGTAAAAATACTTAGAATGTACCATCACTGCTTTATATTAACAACACAAATAAAGAGAATGTACCAGCAATGCTTCATATTAACTGCACAAATAATGAAAATGTGAAATCATTGCATCATATTAACTGTACAAATGCTGCAAATGTTCCATCACTGCTTCATATTAACTGTAAAAATGCTAAGAATGTACCATCACTCCTTCATCTTAACTATGCATATAATGAGAATGTACCATCACTGTATCATACTAACTGTAAAAATGCTGCAAATGTACCATCACTGCTTCATATTAACTACACACATAATGAGAATGTACCATCACTGCTTCATGTTAACAACACAAATAATGAGAATGTAAAATCACTGCTTCTTATTAATTGTAATACTTAGAATGCACCATCTGTACATCATATTCACTGCACAAATAATGAGAATGTACCATCACTGCTTCATATTAACTGCACAAATAATGAGGATGTACTATCACTGCTTCATATTAACTGAAAAAATACTAAGAATATACCATCACTGTTTTAAATTTACTGCAGAAATAATGACAATGTATCATCACCGCTTCATATTAACTGCAAAAATACTTAGAATGTATCATCACAGCTTCATATTAACTACACAAATAATAAGAATGTACCATCACTGCTTTACATTAATGCACTAATATTGAGAATGTGCCATCACTGCATCATCTTAACTGTAAAAATGCTGCCAATGTACATTCACTGCTTCATATTAACTGCAAAAATAATTAGAATGTACCATCACTGCTCCATAATAACTGTAAAAAATACTTAAAATGTACCATGACTGCTTTATATTAACTACACAAATAATGAGAATGTACCATCACTGTTTCATATTAACTGTAAAAATACTTAAAATGTACCATCACTGCTTCATATTAATTGCACAAATAATGGGAATGTAAAATTACCGCTACATATTAACTGTAAAAATACTTAGAATGAACAATCACTACTTCATATTCACTGCACAAATAATGAGAATGTACCATCACCGCTTCAGATTAACTGCACAGATAATGAGAATGTACCATCACTGCATCATTCTAACTGCAGAAATGCTGCAAATGTGCCATCACTGCTTCATATTAAAAATAATACTTTGAATGTACCATCACTGCTTCATATTAACTGTAAAAATGTTGTAAATGTAGCATCACTGCTTCATACTCACTGTAAAAACACTTAGAATGTTCCATCACTGCTTCATATTAGCTGTAAATATATTTTGGAATGTACCATCACTGCTTCATATTAACTAGACAAATAAGGAGAATGTAAAATCACTGCTTCATATTAACTGCACAAATAATGAGGATGTGCTATCACCTCTTCATATTAACTGTAAAAATACTTAGAATGTACCATCACTGCTTCATATTAACTGGGAAAAAATACTTAGAATATTCCATCGCTGCTTTATATTAACTGCACAAATAATGGCAATATATCATCACTGTTTCATATTAACTGTAAAAATAGATAGAATGTACCATCACAGTTTCATATTAACTACATAAATAATAAGAATGTACCATCAATGCTTCACACTAACTGCACTAATATTGAGAATGTGCCATCATTGCATCATATTAACTGTAAAAATGCTGCAAATGTACCATCACCGCTTCATATTAACTATGCAAATAATGAGAATGTACCATCACTGTGTCATATTTACTGTAAAAATGCTGCAAATGTACCATCACTGCTTCATATTAACTGCAAAAATACTTAAAATGAACAATCTCTACTTCATATTCACTGCACAAATAATGAGAATGTACTATCACTGCATCATTTTAACTGTAAAAATGCCACTAATGTACCATCACTGCTTCATATTAACTGCAAAAATACTTTGAATGTACCACCACTACTTCATATTAACTACGAAATAATGGGAATGTACCATCACTGTGTCATATTAACTGTTAAAATACATAGGAATGTACCATCACTGCTTCATATTAACTATGCAAATAATGAGAATGTACCATCACTACTTCATAATAACTGCACAAATAATGAGAATGTATTATCACTGCTTCATATTAACTGTAAAAATGCTTAGAATGTAAAATCACTGCTTCATATAAACTGTAAAAATACTTAGAATGTACTGTCACTGCTACATATTAACTGCACAAATAATGAGAATGTACCATCACTGCTTTGTATTAACTGTAAAAAATACTTAGAATGGACCATCACTTCTTCATATTAACTACACAAATAACAATGTACCATCATTGTTTCATATTAACTGCACAAATAATGAGTATGTGATATCACTGCGTCACATTAACTATGTAAATAATGAGAATGTACCATCACTGCTTCATATTCACTTTAAAAACACTTAAAATGTACCATCACTGCTTCATATTAACTGTAAAAATACTTAGGAATGTACCATCACTGCTTCATATTAACTATGAAATAATGAGAATGTACCATCACTACTTCCTATTAATTACACAAATAATGAAAATGTAAAATCACCGCTTCATATTAACTGTAAATATACTTAGAATGAACCATCTCTACTTCATATTCACTGCACAAATAATGAGAATGTACCATCACTGCTTCATATTAACTGCACAAATAATGAGATTGTACTATCAATGCTTCAAATTAACTGAAAAATTACTTAGAATATACAATCACTGCTTTATATTAACTGTAAAAATACTTAGAATATGCCATTGCTGCTTTATGTTAACTGCACAAATAATGAGGCTGTATCATCACTGCTTCATATTAACTGTAAATATACTTAGAATGAACCATCACTGCTTCATATTAATTGCAAAAATAATGAGAATGTACCATCACTGCTTCATATTAACTACACAAATAATGAGAATGTAACATCACTGCTTCATATTCACTGCACATATAATGAGAATGTACCATGACTGCTTCATATTATCTGCACAAATAGTGAGACTGTACAATCACTGCTTCATATTAACTACACAAATGAGAATGTACCATCACTGCTTTATATTAACTGTAAAAATACTTAGAATGTACCATCACTGCTTTATGTTAATTACATAAATAATGAGAATGTGCCATCACTAACTGTGGTGGTGGTGCTGCGGTAGCATTGTTGCCTCACAGTAAGACGTTGTCCTGTTCAATTCTCAGTTGAGCATCTTCTGTGTGGAGACATGCGTGAATGGGTGTACCTTTGTTGAAGGTGTGCATCAGGGCTGGCAACTCGGCATGTAAATATCTACTGCCAATCATTAGCAGACCAGAGTTCCGCTGTGGCGATCCCTAACTGGGAAAAGCCGAAAGAAACAACAACAACAACCATCACTGTTTCATATTAACTGCACTAGTAATGAGAATGTACCATCACTGCTTAATATTAACTACAAAAATAATGAGATTGCACCATCACTGCTTCATATTAACTGCACAAATAGTGAGAATATACCATCACTGCTTCATATTAACTGTAAAAATATTAAGACTGTACCAACACTGCTTCATATTAACTGCACAGATAATGAGAATGTACCATCACTGCTTCATATTAAGTACACAAATAACAAGAATGTACCATCAGTGCATCATATTAACTGATCAGATAATGAAAATGTACCATCACTGGATCATTTTAAATGTAAACATGCAGTGAATGTACCATCACTGCTTCATATTAACTGCAAAAAAATACTTACAATGTACCTTCACTGCTTCCTATTAACTACTCAAATAATGAGAATGTACCATCACTGCTTCATATTAACTGCACAAATAATGAGAATGTACCATCTCTGCTTCATTTTAACTGCATACATAATGACAATGTACCATCACTGCTTCATATTAACTACATAAATAATGAGAATGTACTCTCACTGCTTCATGTTAACTGCAAAAATAGTAAGAATGTACCATCACTGCTTCATATTAACTGTAAAAATACTTAGGATGTACCATCACTGCTTCATATTAATTACACAAATAATGAGAATGTACCATTACTGCTTCATATTAACTGCTTGAATAATGAAAATGTGCCATCACTGCATCATATTAACTGTAAAAATGCTGTGTATGTGCCATCACTGCTCATATTAACTGCAAAAATACTTAGAATGTACCATTACTGCTTCATATTAACTTCTCAAATAATGAGAATGTATCACCACTGCTTCATGCTAACTGCACAAATGAGAATGAACCATCACTGCTTCATATTAACTGCACAGATAATGAGAATGTACCATCACTGCTTTATATTAACTGTAAAAATACATACAATGTACCATCACTGCTTCATATTAACTGCACAAATAATGAGAATGTACCATCACTGCTTCATATTATCTATGCAAATAATGAGAATGTACCATCACTGCTTCATATTAATTGCACGAATAATGAGAGTGTACCATCACTGCATCATATTTATTTTATTTATTTATTTAATATTTGTTTATTGGGAAAGTCCAAATGGACAGAGCCCATTTTCAGTGCAGACCTGAGGAGAAATGCTCTAGACTAGACACATGTCTAATCAGAGAACCTCTTGCTTTTAGGTGGCAATGCTAACTGCTGTCTATTGCACCACTGTGTTCCCAGTATTAACTCCACGAATGCTGAAAATGTACTATCACAACATCACACCAAAGATATGAAGCAAAAATCGGGGTATTCTGCTAAAATCTGGGTAGTTTAGATGTATGCTGCCCTGTGTGGAAGGCAAGAGGAAGTGGTTATTCTGTAATACTGGCAATGTCAGTTAAACATTAGGAGCAAGATAGCAGGGATTTTCATGCCAGCTAAAAGTATTTACAGTGGCCAAGATTTAGTGTGGTAGAAGGGGGCTCTAATTGCTTTCAGATTAGAAAGAGCACATTACCTGATGTAAGACTGCATTCCTAATTCCATTTTCTTCTAAATGTTGCTCCATTTTAGTAGAGACTGCAAAGAATAGTGTCTGTTCTGAACTGCAGGTTGAGCCTGACAGATGCTATCAAACTATCTTCACTGAACTCTAATGCAGTGACAATGTTTCAAGTCTAAGGCAAATGGGCAGGCATGAATCATGATTTTGTCATTCAGCTGTTTTGTGTCCACAAAGAAAGAAGCTTGCAGTGTGCAAGTCACATTGATGAATTCCAACATTTATTTATGTAAACAAAGTATCTTGTCCTATGCCTTACAGGAACATACAAGTGCACACTCTTCATATAATTCTAAAAACAGGAATTGCCACATTAAATGCACATGATAACAACAACATACATTAAGGGGAGGTAATGAGGGATCATAGGAACAGATCTATTAATTAATATATTAAAACTGTCATGTCTAGGTCAGCAGTGTTGAATTTGCAAATCCAAAATAGTAGTGTTCACATGAAAATTTGGAGAAAAAGTCATCTAAAGATTTCGATAAAATACATATTTTTTCAGAAAACCATTATGTAACTGTGAACAACATTCAAAAGAACCATAGCAAAAGGATTTAACAATGAAATGGGCATATAGGTGCCCATGATTTTAGCAGACCCACATTTATTATTGAGGGGAGATTTGGGGACACATGCTGTAGAGTTTTACCAAAGCTAACAGAGAGGGCATCCTACTTATAGAATGGAAAGATACATGGTTTAAAACAAACAGTCATTGTGTCTCAGTGCACCATAGAGTGAAATGGAAGAAGCACACATCACAGTGCACCATTTATTCCAAAGGCATACTGTGCATCTCTACTTAACAACATGGCACTGGGAGATAACACTGTGTGTACGGCATACTTCTCCACTATATTCCCTACTGAACACTGACAGTGCTCAAGAGTAGGGACCAAGGCAGAAGTTAACTCAAAATTCAGACAGTAAGAACAAATTTAATCTCATAAGTAGGCACTCAGAGATACAGTTATCTGACACTCCACTGACAGGACTAAGGCTATGAGCTACTGACATGCTACCTTGGATAGTCCTGGCTCTAATTCCTACAAATGTTACTGGCAAACTTTGTTAGGTCTGAGCAAGTCACTTGCCAAGGCACTGAGTCTAGGTCACCATTCTGAAAGGCATTTGTCCCTGTTAACAAAAGATTTAAATATAGAAAAAGCAGAAAGTATGTTTAACAGGCAACACTCAATATTTTTAAATATACAGGACACAATGTGCCTCGATGGCATTTGATGGCATACAGCAGGGCAGGGCTATGCAGCCTACATTACGTTAGTGTATGCATGCACCCACAGTCAGTAGGAAATAAACTGTGTAGAATTTTATGCAGGCTATGGTCATATATAGTGTGTACAGTTGTATACCAGAATGAACAATACAATTTATAAAGTTACTGTAGCGTATGATAATCATCAGTCATTGCTTTATTCTCTTTTGGGTGCTATTGAAGCTTCAGACTCTGACATTAACATCATAAGAATGCAGAGTTATATCATATTAAAGACAAATATTAGCCTGTACTCCTACAGTGCACCTCACTTATATCTGTTAGAGGGGTTATTGTACTACCATTACTGATGTGCTACAGCAGCAGGGGAGGTGTTGTACAGGATACATGAAAAAAGCAATGTTAAATGATATTTATATGTGTGTGTGTGTGTGTGTGTGTGTGTGTGTGCATGTGTGTGTGTGTGTGTGTGGGTGTGTGTGTGTGTGTGTGTGTGTGTGTGTGTGGGTGTGTGTGTTTGTGTTCCTGGTTGATCACAGAATGCTAACCTTACTTTGCGGGAGGTTGCTGTACAGTGGGGAGAGGGAATTTTGCCGCAAGAGAAAATAATCTTAATGTATAATGAATATAAGGCTAGGGAAATGGGGTAACAAGCATTTTTAATGGTTCAAAGTCACTTTAAATGAAAGGGGATGTGCAATTTGTATAATTGGTTAACATTATGTGATGTAATATAAATAATGTGCTTTTGGTGTAACAAATTATCCCTTGAAGGCTTTTCAGCAGAGGTACCAGGAGACACCAGTAAAGCTGTTTTGCACTTTACTTTTGAGAGTCTTCTTTTTTTGTGTGTTTTATTTCCTCGTGGTTTCAGTTTGAGTTCTAATTTTGATTGGGCAGCCAGGATGTCCAACGGAGTCTCTTCAGGAGTAGCTGGTTTCGGTCAGAGAGGGGAAGGTGATCGTGTTTCATTGCTGGATATGTGGAGATTAAGGGAAGGGAGGTTTGCAGTGGATGATTTGTGGTCCCTTGGTGGCATTAATGTACAATCTGCCGAATTCAGGAGATTGGAAAGGTTGTTGGTAAAAGAAGCGACTTTATTTTACGATACTAAGCTGTTAGATAAATATCTGTCAACTAGATTAATTCCTTATGGTCTCAAGGTTGATCAATTTCTGGTCTTTGAATTTGCAGAAGATGAATCAGACCTGTTAGAGGAGTGGAAGACGGTGTCACTTGCTTGCACCATGGCATGGTTAAAGATATTGGTTAAATGTAATGGTAGACCACAAAAGAAGTTGCAGGCAGAAATTTTGGGACTGCAAGAGGAGTTACTCAGGACTGTTTCTGGTGACTGTTTTGCTGACAAGATGAAAGCCATCAGGGGTTGAGTGCCCAAGATAGAAGGGGAGGTAATTTTGAGAAAGAAGCATAAGTTCAAGCGTGATTCAAAGGATTATGAAAATAATTTGGTCTTTTCTTGGCAGGGGAAACCCAAAAGGGGCAGGACTGTTAATCAACGGCTCAGAGCGAATGCTCGTGTAACCAAAGACTCGTCCGTTACATCAGGGGAAATGGCTTCCAGCAGCAGAAAATGCATCCCGTTTGAGGATTTAAACAAGGAAAGCAATGAAGGTACACAGAACCAGCAACGGAACAGTCCCCAGCAAACACGAGGGACAGGCCAGAAGTGGCAAAGGAACAATGGAGGTACCAGACCAAACAGCAGGAGAAGGAGAAAATAATTGTTAATCTGGACTTTGAGCCGGTTTTAGTTTGGGTGGAAGGAGTTGGGCCCAAATGACATGATGAACCTGGACAATTTGGCATCATTAATTTATCCAGGTTTGAGATCACTGATAAAGTTAAATGCTTGTTAAACAAGGGTGTAAAATTTGTACCCACTTATTTTCCCAGCCTAGCAGATGTATTGCTTGAAGTCGGATGCTTTTGTAGAAAACTGAATTCAGCAATGCTTTTTCATCACAAAAATATTCAGGGTAATAATACAAATGAGTTTCAAAGGGAGAGTTCTGTGGGGGAAATAGATAGTAGTGATTCTGAAGATTCATTATTAAACTTATCTGAGTATGAAAATACGTTTATAGATCTTAATAATGTAGAGATGTATTCACAAGATGAATCTGAGGAACTTTATATCCAGTATATGATAGAACTGATAATAGAATCAATAATGATGGGGGGGGGGTGTTTGTTACTGGATATTGAAAGCTAACAGTTCCACCTGTTTCCTATGAAAGTCATTTTGTTCCCCCTAAGAATACTGTTGCTATCAATATGTTTTAAAAGACCTTATGTAAAGAAATTGAACGTGAATATAAGATTTTTGCAAAAAAACAAAAACTGTATAATTTAACTAAAGAGGAATAGGGTACATTGCAAATGTTGCAAAGTAATGATGAGAACCTGGTTTTCACTCAGGCAGACAAAGGAAAGAACTGGGTCATTTTCTCCAAAGATCAATATAACAAAATGGCTTCTGAGTTGTTAAATGATGGGGATACCTATGTAACATTAGAATATGATCCTAGTTCAGAGTTTAATACATGCTTATTAGAAATTTTAGAAAGAGGGGAAAGGTTGGGCTTTTTCGAAGCCAAAGACATCAAAAAGTTGTTTATTAAAAATCTCCGAAGAGCTTTCACATTCCCCAAAGTTCCTAAAAATTTGATGAACCCTCCAGGGAAGCCTATAGTCTCTGGGGTAGGGGGTTACTTACAAAATGTAGGGATTTTTTTTGGATGAACAGCTTAAAAAGTTTAGTCTTAAGGTACCTTTACATATAAAAAATATTCAAGAATATTGTAAGTTGGTGGGGGGAATGCAATGGGAGGCTGATTTTTACTGGGCTTGTGTAGATGTAAAAGCTTTATATACCAGTATCAGTCATGTGGTGGGTTTGGAAGCTGTATCAAAAATGTTGGGGGAAGGACTCAGAACAAGATACATCCTGCAGTTGCTTGAGTTCTGCCTGACACACAATTTTTTTTAATTTAATGAGGAGCTTTTCTTGCAGAAGGGAGGCACCTCTATGGGTGCCTCATTCGCTCCTTCTTATGCAATAATTTTTATGAATTTTTTTGAGCAGAAATTCATGTATAATAAATGCTTTTTTAACAACAAGGTTATGGTCTACAGGAGATATACAGATGACCAGATTTTTGTGTGTCAAGGGGAAATGGAACAATTTGGAACATACATGGCTGAACTGGAAAGAAATGATTTTGGGATTTCTTTTACATACAAAACCAGTAGAGAGGTGATGCAGTTTTTGGATTTAGAATTATATGTGGGCCAGGATAAGTTAGTACAATTCAGACCTTATCATAAAGAAACTGCAGCTAATAATTTTTTATTAGCCTCAAGCATGCACCCCCCATTTGTTGGATTCATTGCCTTATGGGGAATATAAACGCATTTTTGGTAATACATCGGATAAGAGAAGGATAGGTCAAGAATTTTTGAAATTAAGGAACAGGTTATCCAGTAGAGGTTATTCCCCTGATTTGTTTGGTAAGGACAGAAAACAGAGGTTTGGGAATCTGACAGAGAGGCGGTGAAGGAATAAGAAGGAGATATGAAGAGCAATCTTCAGATGAAGGTACAAGGAAAATGTATTTTGTCAGCAAGTTTTCCCCTTTTTCACATCATTTAGCAAGGCTAGTTAGAAAATTTTGACCCATTGTGAT
Organism: Protopterus annectens; assembly: GCF_019279795.1. Taxonomy (NCBI): domain Eukaryota; kingdom Metazoa; phylum Chordata; order Ceratodontiformes; family Protopteridae; genus Protopterus; species Protopterus annectens. The sequence continues at coordinate 728,914,975 of NC_056728.1, read as the reverse complement.
GCAAGATTAATTAACCAAAAGCATATTTCCAGAGCATATCATTTTTTTCATATAAGAGATGTATGAATTTGAAACAGTTATTGAATAGGAAATTTGATAAGACAAATGCTCAGGTGGGGTGTTATCCCTGTCGTAGGTGCAAGGTGCAAGGTATGTTCAAAAGTTAGGAACTTGCATGGCTGCAGCATTAATGAGAGAATTTATAGGGCTACACAGAGGTTTTCCTGTCAACTGAGTGGAGTAGTTTATATTTTAGGTTGTGATTGTTCACCTACAAAATGGTATATTGGACAAACTAAGAGACAAGTTAAAAAACACATTTTAGAACATATGGGGGCCATCAGACATAGGAGACTAGATAGTCCAGTGGCACATAATTTCTGCTCAAATCATGCAGGTTCAGATTCATCTTTATTTTTCAGTGTGTTGGCCATGCCTTTACATCAACATGGGGAAGCTCATTATAAAAAGCTGTAAGCCTTGGAAACCAGGTTCATCATTAACTATAATACTTTATTTCCTTCAGGTCTTAACCTGGAGGTAAATATTAATATGTGATATTGATGTTGGAGATGAAAAAGTTATTTAGGTACCAATTTGTGCTTTCATAAAAGTTTGTCCAATGCATTTAAACATAAATAGCTATGAGTTGTTGACTATAAATGGTAGAAATTATAATCAATACAAATATTAATCTATAAGAATGTATAATGAATGTAAGGCTAGGGAAATGGGGTAACAAGCATTTTTAATGGTTCAAAGTCACATTAAATGAAAGGGGATGTGCAATTTGTATAACTGGTTAACATCATGTGATGTAATATAAATAATGTGCTTTTAGTGTAACAAATTATCCCTTGAAGGCTTTTTAGCCGAGGTACCAGGAAACACCAGTAAAGTTGTTTTGCACTTTACTTTTGAGAGTCTTCGTTTTTTTGTCAATGTTTTTTATAAGCCTTTCCCTATTTATTAGACAACAACCTACTTACTTCTACTCAACATGGCTTCCGCCCTAATCATAGTACTATGACAGCCCTCCTTTCATTCCTTGAAACTGTGAATAAAGCTAGAGACTCCAGTCTTACTGTAGCTACCATCCTTCTTGATCTCTCCAAAGCATTCGACACTATCTCCCATAACCTACTACTCACTAAATTGTCAAAGCTAAACCTATCACCTTCAACTCTCAACTGGTTCACCAGCTATCTCTCAAACAGGCAACAAGCTGTCAAATGGAAAAAAGCCATCTCCTCTTTCCTAAACACCCCCACAGGTGTCCCACAAGGCTCCATATTAGGCCCCTCCTCTTCAACATCTTCATAAATGATTACCATCACTCTATCCCCATGCTAGCATCATACAATACGCAGATGATTCTACAATCATCTGTGCAGCCTCTTCCATTCCAACCCTTCTAAAGCTCACCCAAGAAGCATTCTCCACCACAGAACAGTGGATGAAAAATAACCATCTTGCACTTAATGCAGCTAAATCAAAATTAATGATATTTACCCCCTCTAAAACAAACAGATTAGATAGACAACTATTCTCCATCACCAGTCAAAATAATACTCCACTTGAACTGGTATCTGAAACCAAACTTCTAGTAGTTCAAATTGATGATAAACTTAAATTTGAGTCCCATCTACTACTAAACATAAAAAAACCCCACCAAAAACTCGGCCTGCTCTATCGACACAAGCGATTCCTCTCACCAGCAACCAAACTCACTCTCTCTACTACATTTCTCTTCCCCTCTCTCCTTTATGGTGCCCCCCTTTTAACTAATCTACAATCTTCTAGTAAAACTAAACTAGCTACCTGTTACAACAAAATAGCCAAATTTGCCACTAGTAACAAAGCTTCAACTCATCACTGCGCATCACTCCATAAACTAAATTGGTTCGAACTTCCCAACTACCTCTCCTACACTCAGCTCACATATGCACACAAACTCATTTTCCAACCATCCCTCTGTCCCGCTCTTTCTTCTACCTTGAAAATTCACCAGACTCAAAGACTTCACAGATCCACTAATCAAAACCTATTAGAAGTCTACAGACCCCTTCACCCCCCAGGACAAAACCTCCTCTCTTTTTCCATAACTCGACTATGGAACTCCCTCCCACCCTCCATTTGAACCATCCCTAGCCTTCCAACCTTTAAAAAATCTCTTCCCTCCTACCTAGCATCCACATGGGAATGCTCCTGCTCCCTCCCCACGTAAGCATTCTCCACTTCCTGTATTCTCTCCACTTCCTGTATTCTCATTACCTTCACCACCCATATTCTGCTCGTAATCTAATTTCTTAATATCATCTATCATCCTGAATTATTCTATATAAAAAAAAATATATATATATATATATATATATATATATATATTAGGTATAACTTCACTCTGTTATTATTTTTGTTGATAATTTTACTGTTTGTAAACTATACCTTGCTATGTCTTGTATGTTATGTAATGTAAATCTCTGTAACATGTATTCTTGTTGGAGCTTTTCTCCCCAGGACTCCATTGAAAATGGGTTCACTTGGCCCAATGGACCATCCTGGTTAACCAACAGCAAATAAATAAATAAATAAATAAATAAATAAGCCATTTCTTCCACAAGGTACCGTTTTTCAGAAATATTAAAGAGGTAGTGGGGTATACCATCCAATGATTGTAAGACTATAAGTGGAGGTCCTGCAGATGAAAGTGATTAAGTGTTGAGATACTAAGTGTTCTAGGTTATGTTAGCAGATGGGAAAGTTCAACAGTTTATATGACTTTAATTTTTAGTTTTCATTGCTTATTAATAGTTCTCACTTTGCATCTCTGCTGGCATTGGTCTAATTGCGATTCATGTATATCATCTCTCATACAGGGTGAAAGTAATCTTCCTCCTTTTTTATTTTATTAATTTTACTTAATTGGAATTTTAAGAGGGTGGATCAGTGACACACCATATATAAGGATAATAAATCATGGTCATACCACAATGGTGTAGTGCAATGTGTGTGTGTGTGTGTGTGTGTGTGTGTGTGTGTGTGTGTGTGTGTGTGTGTGTGTGTGTGTGTTATGTGGTTATTCACCTAATATGAACTAGTGGCTTAAGTCTGTTGACTCAGGATTTAGCATGTGTGTGTTGTGTGTGATATCACAAATACAAAATGGTTGCTGAATTCCAGGAGTAAGATTTAGGGTAAGATATTGGAAAGGTGTGAAAAGAAACAAGGCTGAAAACCTAAAGACATTGATTTAATGCTTTATATTAAAACTATATGAAATAATGAAGCTAGATTATGAGTAAATAGATTATTATGGTACCACAGTGGCAGGATCATAGATATGAAGCATGGCAGAAAATAGTTTATTTATTTATTTATTTGACATTTGTTGACTGGGATAGTCTGACTGGATATATGTCCAATTTCAGTGGAGGCCCGGGGAAAAAAGCTCCAGATAACACAGACAGAACATAACAGATATGAGTCAAACATATTTACAAAGTCCTCTACTAGGTACTCACAATATACACCGTGTGTAATAGTATACAAAAACAACAGGTTGCAGCAAGCTATTATGAGCAAGAGATGCATACAATATTAATTTAAATAAGGCATTGAATAAGTAGTGATTAATCAGGATTAATTAGTTGGGAAACTCTTGATGAATATAACTGGGCCACAACTTAGGGACCCTTCATTGGAATGCAGAGATAAAACCCTGACTATGACCAAAGTCACTCATGTTTAACTTGCAGGTTAGTACCTTTGCAGTTGGTGGTGTACACACAAATTAAGTTGTTTAGCCTGCTAATCTGTCCAATGGGGGGTGGTGCAGCAGCAATGGGAACAGCACAGCAGTACCAGTGATGATGCTGGAGAAGCAGAAATGGTTCAAACACGTTAAGGGCAGGAAGCTTGAGAGCTGAATAGGTGGAGATTTGTGCCTTGCAGCACCATTGTATGGCTACAGTCATGTCAGGCATGAGCATCAGCAGATATAGAGTAACTTTACTTCTCTCCACTTCCCATAATTTGCTATGCATTCCCCCTTCCCATTCTGCCATGAAGGCCATCATTAGAGAGGAAGTACTGGACAGTGTCTCTATACCATTTTCCATCCTACCCAATCACAGCAGCCTCATCTATAGATGTACTACTGGAAGAGGAAATCAGGAGAATGGAGGGGTTTGCCTAGCAGAAAATGGTCAACCAGAGGAGCTCAAGGGGCAAAACAAAATGGGTGACGATTTAAGCAAACAGTGGTTTGCAAAGTCTTACATCAATGAATGGTAACATAAATTCAAACAAAGAAGATCAGTAAAAAATGGATTACTGTAGTGTGCTCTTGTTTAGTTCATATGATACATAAGGTAACGTAATATACATTTAGCAAACATGATTTTGTAACACATGGCTTCTGTACTTCTAAGGAAAGAAAATTCAACTTAAAAAAAATCTTATGGTACAAAATACATGCAACACAATCAGGACCCCATATATATTTTACACAGACACATACACACACACACACACACACACACACAGATGTATGGACACATAGATAGATAGACAGACACATAGATAGACAGACAGATAGATAGATAGATAGATAGATAGATAGATAGATAGATAGATAGATAGATAGATAGATGGATGGATGGATACATAGATAGATGGATTGATAGATAGATAGATAGATAGATAGATAGATAGATAGATAGATAGATAGATAGATAGATAGATAGATAGATAGATAGATAGATGGATGGATGGATGGATGGATGTATGGATGGATGGATGGATGGATGGATAGATAGATAGATAGACAGACAGACAGATAGATAGATAGATACATAGATAGATAGAGAAGATCATCATCACTTCCCATTTTCTGCATGGGGTTGTGGGTGTCACATCAACTGTCACCATCTATCTCAATTCAATGCTACTCTTCTACCTTCTTCAACAGTCATGCTAACTGATGCATGTCCTCTCGTACAGAATCTATCCATATCTTTCCTGGATGTCCTTGTTTAATCTAACTTTCTTCCTGTCTCAACCAAATCAGCTTCACCAGATTGTCTTCTGCATTCCTGTGCATATGCTCAAACCACCATAACCTGTTCTTTTTGACCTTTTCTACAAAAGGCAGTTCATCTCCATCACCTCTAGCTTCCTCAACTGTTCTGCTTTACTGACCAAGTTTCTGTACCATACACTAGTACTGGTCACGTCATTGTTTTGTACCCCTTACTTTTCAGCTTCTTTGGCATTTCTCTGTCATACACTACCCCTGCCACTCTGTGCTAGGTGGCTGCAGGCAGACAGGCAAAGATTGTCAGGGACAGTGTGTATATTTATTATTATATCAATACATCTACATGTATACATATCTATATATATCTATATATATCTATCTATCTATATATATATATATATATATATATCTATATATATATATATATATATATACATATATATATATATATATATATATATATGTCTGTGTGTGTGTGTGTGTGTGTATGTATAATATAAATTATGCCTTTTCTGTGTAAATGGATAGGGTACAGCAAGATTCAGATGAGTGTGGTGGGAGTGAATGGCTGATGCTGGCTTGCCCATCTTGAGTAAAAGAGTGGTGGTTCTGGTAGGTAGATGCCACCAGAAAGCAGGCCCTTGCAGCATACCTCATAACTGTCCCTGATTTTCAGGTATGTCCCTGATTTTGACTCAAATTTTAACTCTGTCCCTCTTAATCCCTCCTAAAACTAGTGACTTTTGGAGGAAAGGTGGTGAATTACACTTAATGAATAATGACAATAATTAAGAGTTATAACTTCTTTTACTTCAGAAAATGTGTATTAATTCATATGCTCTGATTCTGTCAATGTTTCAAGTTAATAGCACTAATATTTTAAAAATGTCCCTGATTGTCCCTGATTTTTTATTGACTTGTCCCTGATTCTGTTGAAATCTGTTCCCATTTGGTTGAGAGGTCTGCCTTGCAGACATCAAAAATGTATCAAAACCAAGGATGTGAGTTTGGTACTAGTAAGTCAGTAATGGTGGTCCTCAGCCTACCTCTTAAAACTCTAAAACAAAGTCATCTGAGCACAACTTGAAATAATGGTGGAACAAAGGCCCAAAATCAGGGACAGAGTTTAAATATTTCTTTCATAAACTTAGAAAGTTGCTAGAATAAAAGGTTTTATATTAGTATGATTTTGAAGTATAAGACTGAAACTCAAATGTATTTCATTATATACTGACTTCATTCCTCAGGGATTTACCACAAAACCATAAATTTTATCAGGAACCAAATCTGGACAGTTGAGAAGTATGGTCCTCACCAAGTGCAAAAGTAGAAGTATGCACATGCAAGGGCAGGGCATTACAGGCCCTCAAAACGATCAACGTGAGTATTGTATGAGTGTCCATGTCCACCAGCAGGGATGGGATTATTACCTTACTAGGAAAACCCCTCATAGTCTGCATTGTTTGATTCAGGCAAGAGCACAGAAACTTCTATGACTGATGGGATGATGGCCCCCTTCACTCGACTCTTGCCCTTGTACTGCTGGACTCCCCTGTTTGCAGGAAGGCAGATATGGATAAAAAGAACACAGCAAAAAATACATAATATATATTTATCTCTCTGTGTCCACATACTATATCTCTTGCTCTATATACATATCTACATGCAGGTATACATAGGTATAGATAGATGTAAATATACAAGTTCATTTGAGCTCTGGTACAGAGGTTATGTTGAGGAGCTCTCTCTCTCCTTTCCTTTCCTTGTCTGATTACTTGATGTATTGTATGGAGGCAGGGGTTATCTTGGAAGGAGATAAGCATCTGCTCCACTATGAAATTGGTTCTTGGATGAAAAAGAGTTAGTTAACTAGCACACTTACCGAATAAAAATAGTTAAAATAACATAAATAGTAAAGAAAATGTGCAGCTGTAATTCCTGTCTTCTCATACTTATCTATCTGAATACACACACACACACACACACACACATTTTGTCAACTATGCTTTGTGTGCATGACAGTGTACGTGTGTGTGTGTGTGTGCGTGTGTGCATGTGTGTGTGTGTGTGTGTGTGTGTGTGTGTGTGTGTGTGTGTGTGTGTGTGTGTGTGTGTGTGTGTGTGTCTATGTGTATTTGTGTTTAAATGTTTATTGCTGTAATATTAAGTGTCTAAGAATTATTTTGAGGCTGTGGTAGGTATTTGTTTTCAGGGATTCTGGTTTTGTTTTTAGCTAAGGGTGCTCTTTACATATTTTTTTTTATTTCACAATAGTACAGGTCACGTTAATGATTCACTATCTCAGAGTTGATATTTATAAGAGGCAGGAGGTGTAGCCCTCTGCAAACTATTCTCAGGCTAGATTAGGAGTTGATCTTAAATCTTAAAGATTCAAACACACAAAAAATGGAATCACACAGATTAAAAAAAATAAAATCTATTTTTTGTAGGAGGGCAAGCTCCCCCGCATCCACACCTCCTAAGTATATATACCAACACAGACATCGCACTACAATAGGGAAAGTTTATACTCCCAATCCCCATTGTACTATGATCTCAAAAATGAAAACAGCAGCAATGTTCAAAAGGTTAATTGCTGAACATTGCAGCACCTCATTCACGCTATTGAACACGTCAGAGTGCAAGCACTTGAATGGAACCTATATGCATCTATGGGTCCACTTTGTAATTATAAAATCTCAAAACCTCGAACATCAGAATCCTGAAGTCCAGATGGTCAAAGTTTTGAAATCTCAAAGCTACACAACTGAGATCACCCAACAATGCGGAATGGTAACTTTACTGTTTTCTTCACTGTAGTGCGATCTCAGAGTTGGTATATTTAAGTAGCTGGGGGAGTGGGGGGTGCAGCCCCCAACTTGGGGGATTGCAGGTGGGCTTGGCCCCTGCAGAAACATGATGTCCAATGTCTTTTTTATTTTAGTTTTTTTTTTTTTTTTTTGCATTTTGAGATTTCAAAATCTCAAACAGCTGAACATCGGGATTCTGATATTCGAGGTTTTGAATTTTCTAAATTACAAAGTGGGCCCACATATACACACACACATATATATATATATATATATATATATATATATATATATATATGTATATATATATATACACGCACATGGGTCCCTATCAAATGATAGAAAGCTCATTTGATAGAAACTCATTTCACTGACAACATAAGGTAGAAAGCTCTAAATACTGAAAACTCATTTGACTGAAACTCAAAACAGTGGGGGGCACAGACCCCACAATGGGGGGTGTAGGGGGCGTACCCCCCACATAGTTTATGTAAATATTGTTTTCTTCAAACAGTTATTCATTGTAATTATAAGTATCCATGTGTAGGGTTTAAAATGTATGAAGTATGTCGGGTGCTACGCCCACCACACACCCCCCATTGTGGGGGCTGTGCCCCCCACACACCCCCAACTATATATACTAACTCCAGGATCGCACTACCGTGGGGAAAAGGGCATATAGCATTTTCAGTGTTTTGAGTTTCAGTCAAATGAGTTTTCAGTGTTTTGAGCTTTCTGTTTTGGTTTCAGCCAAATGATTTTCCATCAAATGAGTTTTCTATCATTTGATAGGGACCCATACACACACACACACACACACACACACACACACACACACACACACACACACACACACACACACACACACACACTTGAATCATTCATGAATCATTGATGTGTACTACATCAAGATTCAATGCATTTAACCAAAAAAGCACTGAAACCAGCTCAATCCTTCAAAGTCAGCAGTGAGCCCTACAAGTTTCAGTACTTCTGAAATCAAATAGTGAGAAAAAGGAATAAGTGCCTTACTTGACTGTCTCCAGAACTCTTCACTACACAGAATGTTTGCAGTGTAAGGGAATGTGGCATGTAACTATCTGCTGCCAGTCACCTATACCGTAGCACAGCAGGGTATGCACACATCACTTTAATGCACTCCTATTCTGTGAATAAATAGTATAAATTGATGAAGTACCTATCACCATCATGAATATCTCCTTATATATTCATGCACACACAAGCAAACAGACACACACACACACACACACACACACACACACACACACACACACACACACACACACACAAAATGAAAAATATAGAAATGTGTGTGTTTAAAGGTGACATGGCCTTTGAAAAAATATATGCCTTTTCCTCAAGGTGTGTGCCTGACCAGAGAAAACAAATATTCATTGTGGGGTGTGGGGTAAACTTCTCGGCATGATGTTTGCAGGAAACTTGCCCACCACAAAATCATATTTTTGCTATTTTCTGACTTCTATTTTATCTTTCTTAACACACAGAGAGCTTAGACTTTCATTTTCAAGACTGTTCAAACTTATTTTCTTTTCTAGCTTCAGAATGTAATGCTATATCTGCAAGAAAGATCCAGTAAAGTAAATTGGCTTGAATGCATCAGTTAGGACTGATCAAAAAGGGAAAGTGAAGAGTAACGGGCATTCAGAAGCCATGTAGATGAAACACTGGTCATTATGGGTACTTTGCATATATCCCACAGGCCTCCACTACAGGAAATTTAAGGTATTACACAGCAAAGACTTTAGCTTTGCAGGATATTTCTTGTAGTTTTTGCTAAACCATTATCTGCGTAACCTTTTCAGTTCTGATTTTAATGTTATATAACTCTATAAAATATAGTATGTATCATACCTTTCAATCTTCTTGTGCAAGAAATGTGGACAAAGCCTGACACAATGGGGGTTCAAAGGCCCAAAAATAGGGACATATTTTAAATATTGCGCTTATAAACTTAGAAAGTTGTCAGAATAACAAGATTTGTGTTAGCATGCATTTTCTGAAAAATATGAAGTCTGAAACTCAGATACATGTTATTATTTAGTGACTTTAATCCTTAGATCATTTCAGGGATTTGCCAATAAAATACAATGTTTATTAAGAACAGACCAAAAATCTGAACATGCTATGAAAGTCTATACATTTGAGAGGTATGGTGTGTGTGTGTGTGTGTGTGTGTGTGTGTGTGTGTGTGTGTGTGTGTGTGTGTGTGTGTGTGTATATATATATATATATATATATATATATATATATATATATATATGTGTGTGTGTATGTGTGTCTGTAAAATATTATTTCCCTCTGGATTCAGTTAAAACTAGTCTTCCAAAATAACCTGCATCTGTGAAATGCTTATTTCCCCTCTTTGGCTGAGTTAAAACTATTCTTCCATAATAAATAACCTGGCTCTGTGAAATGCTTTTAAAACACATTTCTGAGTTTACCTCAGAAAGAAATACTCCTCTCACTTTTATAAACTTTTCAGAGCAGGTGACCATTATTACTTCAACCAAATAGTAAATGAGCATTTGGAAGTGTCCTAGACAGCAAGAACAAAAGAGGTTGCAACTTGCAAAGGAGCCAGTGTGAGAATAAGTAGCCTTTTCCTAACTTATCTATGCTGAGATGGATGACTTTCTCACAAAGACTTTAGCTCATGGTGGAGATCAGGGATTCTAGAATTGCTTCTAATTAGTGGCTTCATACTGGTACATTATCCATATCACTGCATTCTGCTCATTGGGAATTATGGTCTGGGTTGCCCGAGGATGATTGTTTGCCTCAATTCAGTTGTCAACCCCAGAAGATAATAGGGTACGTTGAAGAAAAAAGGAAGTCAAAAGGATACATAAAGGATCTGATGGACTTCATAGGACAGTGATGGAGGGAAAGCAAAAAGCAAATTTAAAAAGGAGTAAATAAAAGACAAAAACACTTGCTCTGTCCCCAAATATTGTACAGAAGATTGTGTATCACTGTCCTGTGTTTATAAAACATAAGTTATTTACTTAACAAATCCACAGTATTATTTTCTTTGTAAAATAATTATTTTCAGATAGCACAGTCTATTCTATGTAGGTGCTCTCCTAGATAAAACTATTGCAATGTGGAATAAAATCATCCAATTAGTTCCAGTAGTAGTAGAGTAAAAGGGCAAATTTAAAATGGATATATCCATTTTAAATTTCTCCAAATATTTAATGTTTCTAATTCCATGACAGGAATGGACCCTATTCCTAAGCCATAATAGGACTGAAATTTAAGAAATAAGTATAATTTCAGGTTTGATATTTTGCCACAGGTGTGTCCCTGAGTATCCTCAGTGTACCTAGAATTGCCTTGTATGGAAATGCCCAAGAGGGATACTGCTAGTCTCCTTCAGTTAGCTAGACTCCCACAGCAACTGGAGTGACCTTTGGATCTGAATGAATAGCCAGCTAGCAAAACCTGGCAAACTTAAAATGGGAGACACTGTCAGCTATAGGTTAAGATGACCAGGGACATGAACACAAGAGAATGACAAATTAATCTCCAAACCCAGCAAAACTAAAATCTTAGTAACTGAGTGGGCCCACTTAGACCTGAAGGAACATTTATGAGGGTGTACACCACCAAAATATTGTCCGAGTGAAAAACAATCCTCCTATTATATAACCTGTCCTTCCATACCAAAAATGTAATGTCCCTCCTCTCCTTGGACCAGCTTTTCAGCCACCTTTCCAAAAACCAGCTGCCTTGAAAGCAACTGCTCATACTGGATCCCCCTGCTGCACCTGTGAAGATCCTAAGGTCAGTGGAGGTAGCCCAAGGTGACTGCCAAAATGAAGCTCCATTTTGAAAAACATGAACCAAAGCCAAATGTCATTCTTGACCCATCTGGTCAACTGCACAAAGTAGTGCTTGGGCCTGTTCCCTTTCAACAAGTCAGAAACAGACCCCAGAATGGTCCTGCCTGGAGTGACTGCCCTGCAGGCAAAGTTCAGCAAGCCATGTAGCTGCATGATTTCCCCTACATGACCTTTGCTGGATCCCAAAAACCTCCAAAGTAACTACGAGACTTGTTGACGTCTGGGTGAAGGAATCTTGAATGAGTTATCAATGGTATCAACTTTCAAACCCAGAAAGGTCAAGACTCGGTTTGGCCCTTCTGATTTGTCACTAGCTAGAGGTACCCCTACAAAGTCCCTTAGAAATATACATGCCCTCTAAAGCATTATCCTGGCCCTACCCTGCTATCAGAAAATCATCTAAGTAGTGGACTGCTGACTGGAAGGGTGCTCGCTGTTGCCAGTACCAGTGTAAGAATGTGCTAAATAGCTAGAATGTAGCAAAAGGTACAGAGCACCCCATCGGCACTGCAATGTCAAAAAATTATTTACTGTCAGACTGAAAACCTAAATAAGGCCAATCATCTTGTCTCATCGGGAGAAGATGGAAAGTGGTTTGTATATCCATCTTGCAGAGTCAGGGGTAAGAATAGCCGTTAATGACCTCCCCTGCCTGATTCAGAAAAGAGTAACATACCTTGGTTAGCTCGCTATCAATAAAATTATTGAGTGAACCCCTTGACAGGTGGCACAGATGAAGAATCAGCCTGAATTCACCTTCCTGTTCCTTGGGAACTAGACTGATGGTGGGAAATTTTAAAAGCAGGCCATGGGTGGGGTGGAAAAGTGTTCAAGTGCCCGGCCAGCTGATCGCTGTTTCTCTGTTAATATAGAAGCCATTTCTTCATGTCCTTTGATGGGTGACATAAAAATAATTAAGAATCTAATGGAGCTGTGGAATGAATAAGAAAGAATCAAAACCAAAAATGAGCAGGCACATATACAGTGGATCAAAATCTTCTTTAATGTTCCAAAACAGAAAAATCAATTCACATGAATCAAACCGGTTTCGGCAAACGCCTTCTTCAGTGATAAAGACAAAAATGTAAAATAACTAGAAAACCTGCGGTTTAAATACAGCACCATCTTGTGTGCAACCATATGATTGGATAAAAAATAATTCAAAAATGCTCATTTAGTCCTGGTGGGAACAACCCACCCAACTTGACTATCCACTTTTTTCTTTGTTATTAAGCATTTCATGTAGAGTGGCTTTATCTTTACTTTTATACCTAATGCAGTCAATTACAGTGAATCTGAAGATCCCAGTAACATGTTTCAAAATATGTTTGTATAATGCACTGGATTGCTTTTGATTCTGAATGTCACTAAGATGTTCCCCTATTCTAAGCTCATATCATATTTCACTGAGTCACACTAGCCAGCTATGGATCTGGCTTCTATCATTAGAGGGCTTTCCTCGGATTCTAATAATGGGAGCAATAGTTCTGGTATCCATGATCCTGGTCATGAGTGTAAATTAGCTTTTATCAAGCTCACCAAAGAAATGAAACAACTGAGAAGTAATGTGTGGCACCTTAGGCTATTTAGGGCCTACCGACAGAAGAAGATTGCACCAAGGGGGCTGAGAATAAGGCTTCGGCTGATGGTATCATAGCTGGATCAACCACTGTTACATCAGTGGCTTGAAGTGCAGCAACAAGCCTCTGTGGGCTTCGTGAATTCATTAGCAGCCCAATATGAAAGAATGATAGAACAACAAACCAAAGAAGTACGCAGCTGAAGTGAGGGGTTCCAGAATTACACCACTTTGTCATGTTATAATTCTTGCATTAACCAACTCAATCAGGATCTTCTGAGTTGGAAAAAATTTTGAAAGATAAAAAAATCAAAAAGTTTAGTAAATATGTGGGGGACTACGACAGAGGGGAAACCCTTTGAGATTCATCAGAAGGTCAAATTTCTAACCCCAAATCATACTCCTAAAGGGCCCAGACCAGCCAGGACTAAGTCTATATTAAAAAAGAAAAATAGAGAATCAGTCACCTCTGGTGATGTTTCGTCCTGAAACACAGACTGGGAAGATAGCCACACGAGGACGTCTCCAGTTCCCAAGATGAGCAACATCGGGAACAATATGGAAGGGGGGCACCCTTTAGGTCTAAATCAAGAAGAAGAGGGGGGAGGAAACATAAATACAAAGGTACCACCAGATCTCAGGGGCATTCTGAAAATCATGACCAAGATTTAAACATCCAGTATGATAATGTACACAATATTTCTTCTTTGACACTTACAGAATTGGACATCAATATTCTCAATAAAGGTTTAAGTTTTGTACCGGGTTTCTGTGCACCAGAACAGTTCTTTGCACAAGATGTGACCAACTTTTGCCATATTTTGAATTTAAGATTATATTTCCATGACTCGGAGGAGACCAGCGATGATATCATTGACCTCAGATCTTTCAAATTCAGGCCATCAACTTTTAAACCACCCATGTCACTTATTGTCTCAGCTTTTCAAAACAATGTACTCAAAGATTTACATTTAAACTTTAGTAAAAATAATATTACTAAAGACAATATCAGTAGGGAGGAAAACTTTGTGTATTGATAAACTCAGACTGAATAAGAACATTGTCATTTTGCCAGCAGACAAGGGAGGGTGGTTGTCATTCAAGATTGGAAATACCATGCAGAAGCACAAAGGCAGTTATCAGACATTAGACATTATATGATTATGCCTCTTGACCTAACATCAAAGTTAAACATGATATTGATCAGTTTTTGGACTCGGCTGTTGAGGAGGGTATTATCTCCATGAATACTAGTCAGCAACTTAAAGTAGACCATCCCAGACAGCAATATTTGTATTTATTACCTAAGATCCATAAAGGTCCAGTCAAGCCACCAGGCAGACCAATTGTTTCATGCAGGGGCTCATTGACTGAGCCACTTTTGGAATATCTCACAATACATCTTAAACCTTTGCTCAGATTGGTCCATGCCAGAATTCAGGATACTACTCAGTTTCTACCCATTATTTCTGAGATGCAATTGGAACCCAACTGGCTTCTGTGTACCTTAAATGTCACCTCTCTATATACCAGTTTAGTCGCCCTGCAATATTGGTTAGACAGAGCCAATTTTTACAACCAGGTTTTAACACCCTTCTGGTCTGTATGGCAGAAATGGTACTGACACACAATTTTTTTACTTTCAACAACAATGTATTTGGCAGGTTCCAGGCACTGCAATGGGGGCATCATTTGCCTCCATTTATGCAGATCTATTCGTGGCCTACATAAGCATATGACAGGGTGCCTAGAGAGGAGTTGTGGTATTGTATGAGGAAGTCAGGAGTGTCAGAGAAGTATGTAAGAGTGGTACAGGATATGTACAAGGGTAGTGTGACAGCGGTGAGGTCTGCAGTGGGAGTGACAGATGCGTTTAAGGTGGAGGTGGGGTTACATCAAGGATCAGCTCTGAGTCCTTTCTTATTTGCAATGGTGATGGACAGGTTGACAGACGGGATCAGACAGGAGTCCCCATGGACTATGATGTTTGCAGATGACATTGTGATCTGTAGTGAGAGTAGGGAACAGGTGGAGGAGACCCTGGAGAGATGGAGATATGTTCTAGAGAGAAGAAGAATGAAGGTCAGCAGGACTAAGACAGAATGTGAATGAGAGGGAGGATAGAGGAATGGTGAGGATGCAAGGAGCAGAGGTGGTGAAGGTGGATGAGTTTAAATACTTGGGGTCAATAGTTCAGAGTAACGGTGAGTGTGGAAGAGAGGTGAAGAAGAGAGTACATGCAGGATGGAGTGGGTGGAGAAGAGTGTCAGGAGTGATTTGTGACAGACGAGTACCTGTAAGAGTGAAAGGGAAGGTCTATAAGAGGGTAGTGAGACCAGCTATGTTATATGGGATGGAGACAGTGGCACTGACAAAAAGGCAGAGTTAAAGATGTTAAGATTTGCACTGGGTGTGACGAGGGTGGACAGGATTAGGAATAAGTATATTAGAGGGTCAGCCCAGGTTGGAAGGTTTGTAGACAAAGCCATAGAGGCAAGATTACATTGGTTTGGACATGTGCTGAGAAGGGATGTGGAGTATATTGGGAAAAAGATGCTAAGGATGAAGCTACCAGGTAACTGGAAAAAAGGAAGGCCTAATATAAGGTTTATGGATGTGGTGAGAGAGGACATGCAGGTGGTTGGTGTGACAGAGCAAGATGCAGAGGACAGGAAGAAATAGAAACAGGTGATCCGCTGTAGCGGCCCCTAACGGGAACAGCCGAAAGAAGATGATGATTCATGGCCTACATGGAGGAGCATTTAATTTATGACAATAGCCACAATATCTTTTTGAATGAAATTGACATATGGCGCAGATATCTTGATGGCTGTTGGTTGGTGTGGAAGGCTGATGTGGCATTTTTATTAGAATTTGTGGAATACCTCAATCAAAATTTGTGGGGTATAGAGTTTAAGATAACTTTTGATAAACAAGAAATCACTTTCCTGGATGTATTGATTAGACGAACTAGTACAGATACATTGGAAAGTGAGGTGTTTAGGAAATTTCCACAATTCAATACACTTGTACATGCCATCAGTTTCCACCCACAACATGTCATCAGGAATATTCCTAAATTGCAATTTCTTAGGATTAAGAGAATCTGCTCAAGCCCTTCCACGTACTGCCAGTATAGACAGGACCTTGTAACTAGATTTAAAAACAGAGGATATAGAGTAGGTGACATCTGCAGGGCCAGCCGATTTGCTAACCAATAGGACAGGGGCCAATTGCTCTCATATCAACAACGGCCAACCAAAACCAAACAGGAATTGAGGCTAGTGACAACATATGGCAGGAACACCAAGATCTTTATGGATATTATTACTAAACACTGGAATGTTCTACAGTCAGATAGCAAACTTAGGGAATAATTAAATGACAACTGCTCCTTCTCTTTCTGCAAGGGCTGTTCTTTGAGTTCATTGTTTAGTCACTACAAAAGATGGAATGAGGCAGACCATTCTTTAATTCAAAGAACAATAACTGGTCATAAAATGGTGGGGTGCAACCCATGTGGACATTGCACCTATTGTCTCAGAATATTCAAGACAGATAGCTTCAGTAGCCAAAACTCACCTATTATTTATGACATTTCATGTTTTGCCAATTGCAGTACTAGTTGGGTCATCTATCTAGCCAACTGTACATGCACAGCATTTTATGTGGGTCAGACTTCACAGCCTTTAAAGCTTAGAATAGGGGAACATCTTAGTGATATTCGGAATCAAAAGCAATCCAGTGCATTATACAAACATATTTTGAAACATGTTACTGGGATCTTCAGATTCACTGTAATTGATTGCATTAGGTATAAAAGTAAAGATAAAGCCACTCTACATGAAATGCTTAATAACAAAGAAAAAAGTGGATAGTCAAGTTGGGTGGGTTGTTCCCACCAGGACTAAATGAACATTTTTGAATTATTTTTTATCCAGTCATATGGTTACACACAACATGGTGCTGTATTTAAACCACAGGTTTTCTAGTTATTTTTCATTTTTGTCTTTATCACTGAAGAAGGCATTTGACGAAACCGGTTTGATTCATGTAAATTGATTTTTCTGTTTTGGAACATTAAAGAAGATTTTGATCCACTGTATACGTGCTGGCTCATTTTTGGTTTTGATTCTGCCTTTTGTTTGGAGCCTTGCACTTGCCATTTGTGCAGGTCCTGTGGTGTAGAATGAATAAGAATGCCCTTGGAGAAGCCTTTAAGAAGAGAGGCTGCTGCCCTCTGATCTAAATAAGCTGACAATAGATGGGTCAATTTATCTAGGCAAATGGAGGAATGAGCCCACTGTGGTATGCTCAAGTCCCCCTGCCAAAGCCCCCATCTCACCTTCTCCCTGAAAAGTGAGAAAAACAGGTCTGTCCCTGACAACTAACCCCCATGGCACCTGGAGGCATGGTGGCCTTTTCCCGATCTACTTCAGTAGGTTGAACTTTTAAATGTTCAAAGACAGTATGGCCGAGACTATAACATTGAACATTTAAAAGTTCAAAAACTGAAGAAAACATAAAAAAAAGAAAACAAAAACAAAACTAAAACTGCGTAGCAGGGGGCCAAGCCCCCCTGCACCCCCCACACCCCCCGCTACTTAAATATATGAACTCCAAGATTGCACTACATTGCGGAAAAGGGAAATCTTCCCATCCCACACTGTAGGCGGATCTCCATTCAGTCCGTTCGAACTTTTAAATGTTTGATATTATGGTCTCAGCCATATCATCTTCAAACATTTAAAAGTTTGATTTACTGAAGGGGACCCAGCCTTTTCCACATCCCAAACACAAGTGGCTATATTGGCAAGCAGGCCAAATGCATTCACTGTGGTTGAAAGCCCAGCAAAACTTTGTTTTCTTTGTATTAACACCCCCTCCATCAATCCCATTGGCAGCCAGCTTGTCCATCGTGGCACTGAGACATATGTCAGGATGCCTTGACTCCCACCTGAGTGACTTATAGAGAGCTTACAGTTTCCTAAAATGCTGATCATAATTCAGCCAACCATTACCCCCTTTCACATGGTGGACTTCCCTTAATGCCACAAAGTAGTCTAATAAAGGCAGGGCCTGACTGGGGCCCTTCTCAATGATCACCCCCATAAACACCAAAAAAGCCAGAAACCAAGTATCCCAGTTCCTTACCCGGGTCCTGGCTGATGCCTTTTTCCCAATGGCTGCTAAGGCTGCCATCAAGTCCTTATTAAACGTGTTGTCAGCATCCAAGATGTGCTTAATTCCCTTAGTGTCCACTAGGTCAAAGATATCTACAAATTCCCCTTTGACAATCTTGTCTTTGACCTTGGTGGGAACATGTTCCATGATGTGTGACCCCTGGGGAATTCGAACCTGAAAGGCTAAAAGTAGCTATGGGGAACACAATCATTCAGATGAGGTAGCACCTCCCTTCCTGAACCACTGACATCTTCAGACTCAATATGCAAGCTGGGTAAAGATAGGTGTGCAACCTGGCCAGCATCAGTACCTACCCCCTATCTGTTAACTGCACTGCAGAGGTACCAACTTTTCTTTCTGGGGCTAATTCAAATAGCCTAACCCTCCCCTCTTCTGGCAAAGAATTTATAAACTCATCTAAACAATCCTCAGAAGACTGACCCCCTACAATTAGTGCTAAGTTCTGCTGACCCAGCAGCGACATTACCTTAGGTTTCTGATGATACTTTGGACATGCAGGAAGAGCTGACCTTTTGTAAGGAGGAATCTCTGTTGGTCTTCTTTTGAGCATTCTTAGCCTGATCCAGTCTTTCAGCTGAGCCCATTTCCATATTCAGTGATGATCTCTTCCTGGATTTTTGGCCCTGCTCCGCTGTCTCTGTTGTTTCTAAATCAGATAACAAGCCTCGAGTCTCCTGCGACCGATGAAGCCATCTCTCCTCAATTGACTAGGCCATAGCAGAACCTGAAAACTAATAGAGGATTAGCATAGGGGAAAAGGGGGGGTATAACAAATTAAATAACCACTCAGAGTTGCAGTTAAAATTGCCGACCCAGAGACTCCTTGGATGCTGTGCTGTTGTGGGGGTTCTAGAATGTATAGCACTCAAGATTCTTGCCTTCCCTTCACATTGACTGGCAAAGATACCCCACTGACTGAAACTGCTAAGCTGCTGCACGGGTTTTGGAATGTCATGCTTCTGTCCTGTCATAATCAACTCTGCCCAAAGACCAAGGATGTGCCCATCTCTCTCTGACTAAAAGTAGGAAATAAGCTAAACTAACAGGTCCAGTGAAGAGGTAACAACTGGAACCAGAAAAGAAGGATTATCCACAGCTGCCATGAGCAACAGAACCAGCTATCATCAAAAATACAACATTCATTAAAAAAGCATTGTGGCTTACATCCCACCATGGAATTTTTATATAATACCCCTTTACCACTTACATCATCTGTTACATCCTTACAAGTGCATCAACCAGCCCTAGTGCCAGCTGCAGGAACTTATGCCTCATCAAGGGAAGCATACTTAAAATACACCAACCAAAGCTGATGAGTCAGACCTAAACCAGTTCCTTTAATGAACTGACCAAAACTACAGTTAGGAGCATAATACTAAAACTTGATTGATTACCCCATAAGCAAGTACCAAACTGTCCCTCATTTTAAACCAGAAATTTACCACGCAACCAACTCATAGCAATCTGCTCCAGGAAAAGCAACCAAAATCAAAACTGAAACTTAAATCTAAAAATGGAAATGCAAACATACAGTCCTCTCTGCCCCAACACCATGCAGACACCCACATTCAACATAAACCTGGTTGACCACATGAGTATTTAATACTGTATAACATACAGTGCTAGACACCCTCACTGAAGTAAATAATACCATATGCAAATAAACTCAACTGAATTATTCCAAAATCTTAAACAAATGCCCTTAAACAATGTGGTAACTGTACAGCCCTTGTACCAAAAGAAATCACATACCATAATAATGACAGGTAAGAGGCATTACTCAAAAGAAACTAAACTCCCCCCTCACAGCCCAGGAAGGCAAAACTTCTTCCAATGCTCAAGCTTAGTGATCATTAATTATTTATATATAATATTATTTTAACAGTGTTGTATGTATGTATATATATATATATATATATATATATATATATATATATATATATTTTTTTTTTTTTTTTTCTCCCCAAAAGAACCCCCAACCAGCACAAAAAGCAACCCATAAGCCACCAACCAATAACTCCTCTGTATCAGTAGAGTGTTTACAGTTCTTTTTTTTTAATATTTAAAGCTAACAAACTTCAGTAACTACTCCTTCCTGCCATATAGAGTGACTCACCCATCACTCAATAGTCACAAAGGAATGGATCCTTTATCTTATCTTTCTATATATGCATATTCTTTAATTGTATATACTATTTTATTAATTAATAAAATAGCAACCTCCCAGGCTGCTACTAGCGTGACTTGTGAATGCTGAAACCTAAAGTTCATGCACCTGTTTGCTTGCTTGAAGTTTTTTTCTTAAATGAATAAAATAAATAAACCAGCACTGTACAGGCAACTAATCAGTCCCTATGCAGCCGATAAGCCCACAGAGTAACACACAACCTCTGACCTGATTGGTTTCTACCAGCGGGCTCTATCCTCTCTTCTTTCATCGGGCCTGCTAATGGATCTACCAAGTGGAGGCATAGGGCTCCCTTAAAAATCATGTGCTTGTGAGCAACAAGGTAAGTCAGCATTAAATTTTACCAGGTTTGATGAAAAAACACCACAAAGGTTTGAAATTTAATCAATTCATTTTTACCTCCCCCAAAGAAACAAGTCAGCTGTACTAAAACATGCATTAATCACTGAAAAAAGAACAGCAAAGTTTTTATAGATTATATTACTAAGCAGTCAAAAAGAGTCCTGTGGCAGTTTTATGTTTTAATGCTGAAAATGAAGTTTTCATTCTTTTAGCTGCATGCACCTCATAAGGACATTGAAATGTTCTAGTTTTTTTTTTTTTTTTTTTTTTTTTTATACAGACTGTACATTGTGAATTACCAGAAACCTCATTGTCTGATCCAGATAAACTAGGTTCCAGACAAGAAGTGCCCAACTGGCAGTTTTGTGATGAGGCAAGCTTTTCTTGTAGATATGACAGTAACTCCTGTAAGAAATCATATACCAGATATTCTTTTTTTTTAAAATAGTTTTATTAGTTTTAATAAAAGAAGTTCATATATCAATCACATAAATTAACATGTAAGTATGAATACAGAAGTTGTTGCATTTAAATTCAATTAAATATATAAAAGACTTAAAATAAACAAACAGGTATTTACAAAGACATCCATTAAACTTTGCACACGTGAAGAATTGAGCAATATTAATTAGGTATCACATATTATTCAAAAAGACTGAAATTAATTATGTTGATTCATTCTTTATCAACAAAGTTTGTAAGTTTATCCACATATGGTAGTTATAGATCTTTCTAGATGTTCTAGAAATTATGGTTCTAATTTGTAAACCACATACTTCAGTTAACATATTTTTAAACTTAGTGAAAGTGGGAAAGAACTCAGAAATCCAGTTTTTAGTTATACTTTTTCTGGCCATCGCCAGTATTGCCCAGAGCAAAGGATATTTTACTCTTTTAACACTGTGTGGTATAGGTGTATTGAAAAGCACTAGAGATTTGTTAAGAGTAAAATTATCCATAAATAAAGCTTGTAATAGCTCATTTACTTGTTTCCAAAATGTTTTAATGTTTGGGCAGTCAAAAAACATATGAGCCCAATTTATGTTTATATCTGACTTACACTTATTACAAATGTTTTGTCTCTTGTTAATTTTATTCATTCTTTGAGGAGTATAGAAAGATCTGTGTATAAATCTCCAGGTATAAAACTTCAGTTTAAGGGACAAAGTTGTTCTCCCTGCTGATTCAAGTATATTTATTTTGTCTTGGTTACTAGGATATTCATTATTAAATGTGTGAAAATAATTCCAATAACTTTCTGGGCATCCAATGGTTTCAACTCTTAATAGTCCTAAATATAAAAGAGAGTCTACCAGAAAAAGTTTGTTTATGTTGAAGAATAGATTGAAAATATTCTAATAGTATATATATGTCATGTTTTACTGTTGGAAATACTACATGTAGTTTATTATCAGTGTATAGTTTAATAGTTTGTATGTCTAACCATAGGAATTTATCTAGCTGAAATTCCTGTATTTTTTCATCCACCCTTTTAGATTTATTATTTGAAATCAGTTGAAACCAAAACTTAAGATTGCTTTGTGTAAATGATGCAATTTTGTTTGAGACTGATGTTAATAAAGATTCTTGCGTAAATGCTATAGGAAGCAAAAGAAGAAAAAAAAAACATTCCTTGTATGCGACATGCTTATATATAAGGTTTCTAAAATTTGATAAGATGCTGTTAATATAACAAGCAGAATATTTGGGTGTTAAAAGAGTAGTACAATAATCCTTTAATATCCATAACATTGAAATATTGATTGTTTCGAACTTATATGGTTGAGGTTTTGTTATTAAAATCATAGCCGAAGCTTCCAAAAATAATTTCCACTTAGCTGAATATGTTGTATCCAAAAGTTGTGCTATTGTTCTAATCATAGAAGAGTTTGAATATAGTATCAAATCTGGGAATGCTATTCCACCCCTTCTCCAACTATTAAGATGGTACTTGAAAGCTATTCTTGATTTTTTAGGATACCAAAAGAAACTTAACATCAGGGAATTTAGTTTAATAATTAGGGTTTATTAGGTAGTAATAAGATGGACTGAATAATGTATAAAATTTTGGGAAGGATTATCATTTTTATGAGTGTTAATCTTTCTTCAGTAGTGAAAAACATTGTATTCCATTTCAATATTAAAGTTTGTATATTTTCATAACATTTATTGTAGTTTAACTGTATAATTGTTTTCAAGTCCTTAGCTAAGATAATTCCTAAGTAAGTTGATTCGTAATGGATTTATTGTTTTTGTCATCAGTTGTACATATATATATATATATATATATATATATATATATATATATATTAATATATTTATTGGAGAATATGGGTAAAATTTTAGTTTTATTATCACTGATTAACAATCCAGACATATTTTGAAATAACTTAATGGAGTCAAATAAAGAAGTGAAAGAGAGGTCATTTCCCTTACTGGTAATTAGAACATCATCCGTGAAAAGTTGAATTTTGGAGGTTGTTTCCTTATTAATCTCAAATCCTTCTATATTTTTGTTATTTCTTATATTATTAGCCCATGGCTCCATTATTAGAGTGAATAATAAAGGGGAAAGGGGACAACCTTGTTTAGTTCCTTTTATAACAGGTATTTTGTTTGAAGTATATGACCCTATTTTGATGTAAGCTAAAGCTCCTTGATATAAGTGTTTTAATAGTTTAATAAAGTTATCTAAGAAATTTAAACATTCTAATAATGTGAATAAATAATGTCAATCAATTGAATCAAATGCTGAATTTATATCGACTTATTAAAGTTAAATTCTTCTTTTTTTCTTTGAGCATAATCAATTAAAGCCAACGTTTGTTTGATGTTGTCAAAAGTACTGTTAGTTACAAAACCAGTCTGATCTTCATCTATTAAATGTGGTAAAATTTCTTTAATCTGTCTGAGTATATATTCATAAACAATTTGTAATCCACATTTAATAGAGAAATGGGTCTGTAAGAAGAGCAAAATTTAGGGGTTTTATTGGGTTTTAAAATGGGTGGGTGGCCACGGTGGTGCAGTGGTTAGCATTGCCGCCTCACAGCAAGAGGTTCTCCGGTTCGATTCTTGGCTGGGGTGCCTTCTGTGCGGAGTCTGCATGTCCTTCCTGTGGTCGCGTGGGTTTCCTCCGGGTGCTCCGGTTTCCTCCCACATCCCAAAGACATGCTGCAGGTGGATTGGACACTCTAAATTGGCCCTAGGTGTGCATGTGAGTGTGCCTTCTGTGGAAGGTTGGGCACCGGGCTGGCAACTTGACACCGTAAAACTCCACTGCCATTCAATGTGCGGACAAGGTGATCCGCTGTGGCGACCCCTAACCGGGAAAAGCTGAAAGAAGAAGAAGATTGGGTTTTAAAATGGGTGAAATGAAAGTGTATTTCCATGAAGGGGGTATTATAGTATTGGTTTGAACCAGATTATATACTTTATGTAACAAGGAGATAGCTATTTTAGGTATGATTTTATATATTCATGTATAATTCCATCATTACCTGGGGCTTTATTTTGTTTAAGTTTATTAATTTGAGTTTGTATATCTGTTAAAGTAATTGCTGAGTTTATTATGAAGATTTTTATTAATTAATTATTTTATTTTATCTTTAGATTCTATATTCTGTGTGGATTGATTAATATTGTAAAAGTGGTCTCCGAACTCCTCTATGATATCATGTATGCTATATATATCTTTTTTTTAGGGGAATAGATTTCTTTAATATGATGATGTTTATTTATTCTTTTAGTTTTATTCTTTAGATTGGTCAAGTATTTTGAATTTAGAGAATAAGCAAGGAATTTATATTTTTCTAAAGAGATCATGGTCTTATGATGTAATATAGCTCTGTATTCTTCATTTAGTTTGTCTATCTTATCTCTTATGTTTTTAGTAGTAAGCTTATCTTTATTGTTAAGATATATCATGTCAAGTTTGTCTTGTATTGTTTTTAGATCTTTATCCCAGAATTGCCTCTTATTATAATACCATTTATTTATTTGACCATATAAAAAAGATTTCATAGCATCCCATATATAAACATCAGAGATGTCAGGAGTTGAGTTTGTGTTTATAAAGTTATGAATTTCTTCTTTTAAGAAGGTTTGAAAATATTTTAGCTGTGTAATATAAGCTGGGATTCATTTTATTTGTATATTATGTTTATTATTGACATTAAATTCAAATATAATACAGCTGTGATCTGATATTGGACAAGATATAATTTTACTATTTGCTAGATCATTAGTCATTTGTGTGGAAAATATTCTATCAATCCTAGAATAGGTTTTATATCTGTTAGAATAAAAAGTGTATTGTAGAGAACTTTGATCAGAATAATCATGTGCATCTTTTAGATGATATAATTCCATGAATTTTATTAGTTGTTTGGCTTATGGAGTTATCTTTCTTTTTCCTAGAGTACTGGAATCTTTCTCATTTAGAATACAATTAAAATCACCAGCCATAATAATATGTCCTTCAGACTGAGATATTATTTGATTTATATGTTGTTTGACAGTGGAGGTTCCAATACCAGGGATCCAGTAGTTATTTACTAGTGTATATAGTTTTTTATTTATTTCCACAATAACAAGACAAAACATCCCTTTATTATCTTGAAACAATTTTATTATTCTAGGTATGGGGAAAGATTTATTCCAAAGAATAGCCACACCTCTCTTCTTTTTTGAGTGTTCTAAGCTTATTAGGACTGTGTATTTATTAGTGTTCATATCTTAATACTATCCTTTAGTAAATGTGTTTCCTGTATAAAAATCATATTTGGTTAGTGTATGTCAAGATATTTGTAGAGACTACCTCTTTCAATAGGGTTGTTCAAACCATTTATGTTAATAGATAAACTTTTTAGAGTGACCATGGTATGTTAATCTCATGTAGTAACATAGACCATATCCCATCATTTCCATATAAATAGTTTATAACTCCCTGTTTCAAAAGAAAACGATTTGATCTGAAGACTATGACCCAAACTATAGAGTGAATGTCGGAAGTCTTATTATTAATATAATTAAAGTTTTCATGTATATGTATTGAAATGGGGTCTATATTAAAACATTGAATGCTTAAAACAGTGAACAATGTTTCATCTACCCTTTTTCAGCGAAAGCTGAAAATGTCGACACCTCAGAACAGCAATTTCTTTCCTAGGGAAAGAAATCGCTGTTCCAACCAAAAACAAAAAAAAAAAGTAAACTGTTTCAAACCCATACACACATACCTTAACCCTAATTCTACTCCCCAAAAAAGTAAACAGCTGAAAACCCATACACACATAACAACCATACATCTAATGCAAAAAAAAAAAACAGTAAACATTTCAAAACATATGCACTTACCTTAACCAGCACCTTAACCCTAAGGTCAGTAACTGTTGCACATTTACGCAAACAGTTCCAAACACATACACACTTGCCTTAACCCTAATTCTACCCCTCAAAATAAAAGTAAACAGCTGAAAACACATACACATGTAATTCAACCACACATCTAATGCAAAAAAAAAAAACAGTAAACACTTTCATACATATGCACTTACCTTAACCCGCACCCTAACCCTAAGGTCAATAACTGTTGCAGAGTCACGCTCGGGAGCTATACCGGACAAGGGAATCCCTGAGACCACACTACAGTGCAGAACACGGCAAACCAACGAAGCGGTCAAGCGACTTCTTTACCAGGAAAAGAATTTGCTGAATAGCCGCTTTGCTGTTTTGCCTGTTCGCTCCTTAGGTGTCGATGAAAATGCATTTGACAAAATGCGTTTTCATTGTTCTAATAGGAACCCTTGAAATGGATGTCAAGTGAAACATGTTATAAAAGAAAATATTTACAGTAACTTATCAAAAACACACTAGCTCCCCGCCTGGAGTTCTAAACTTCTAGTCCCAGGGACAACTGTCACTTGGATAAAACCAACAAACTATAGCAGAAAAGCACAGTGACCACATGCTATTTATATAATGTAATTAATATTAAATAATATCATAAAAGTTGTTTCTTTTTTTATGTTATAGCATATATAAATTATTATAATTCATCAGTCATATCTACTCAGTTTTAAGGAATAAGTAGATTGTATGTCAGAAACATAACTAAATAAGAAGAGAAAAGCCTAAAGAGTAAAGCCAAGAAACATTTAGTTTAACATTTTATAACTTGATATTCCCTTAGGAACAATATAAAACAGTTTTGCTAGACATTAAGTTATTACCAGTAAATGTAATGAAAACAACAATAAAAAAAACAGTGTCTAATCATTATAACCCATTATAACCCATTTTGTTAAACTATATCAAACTAACTTATTATACTTTATGATATATAGTTTTCTAAATTCCACAACTTTAAAGCATTCTGTGTAACTAAACAACATAACCCAAAATTATAATCATTATTGCGACTGGAAAGGAGGAAGGAAGAGGAAAAAAATTAAGTATTTAAAGACCAGTAGTATTAACTATTGAAATTATTATGTTATTATATCCATATTTTACAAATGTTACCATTCATTTGTATGTAATATGTATATTGTCTACAAAAATGTTATAATGAAGTTAACAATTATGTCATTATCAAGCACTGGCCCATTTTCTATCAATTAAATATAACATATAACTTTCCCGAAAAAAAGAGAGATCATACATTACTATTCTTTACACGTATTAATGGTAAGCAATCTATATTTCTGCAATACTTGCCATTAGTAGCTGTTAGCAAAATCTGTCCGATGTATCAGTGAACTGTAACATCAATTTATGTACATTTGCAATAATTCAAGTATATGACATTTAGTTATAAAGAAAGCTGTAAACCTGCTTATTTTCAACCTATCAACCAAAAAGAAAAATCACAATTTTAATTTGCTTAAACACATAAAACATGTCTTCTGACATCAATATAGCAAATAAATATAACCATACCTCTTATCAATAGAGCCCAGACAACATATGGCAGTTCATCCACTAAGCAGTAAGGTGGGCTGTTCGAATATCTGTCTGACTATAAAGAGCCCTGTTGTATTAGTATGTCACCAAATTCAGCAAAACATTTGACTGTGCAAAGTCCATTTTAACTTGAAGTGATCAACGACTTCACTGTAAAGCCAGTACAAAGATGTTTCAGCTATTTTTCTCTTTTCTTCCTGCTTCCACCCATATTGTTGCTATAGGTTCATAGGTTCATAGGTTCATACTAGGCTATCTCCCCTAGGACATTTATAAGCCTAGCCAGAATGTGTTTGGCTTTCGCCACCCATTTTAAATTAATTTTGCTATGCCCTTTTTCAAGGTTAGTATACTGTGCCTCTGTCTAACAGTGACACAGAAGTGATACCCGGGGTAAACCTAATAAATATATAAAAGGCAAAATTTGATATTTTCTATGTGTAGAAGGGAATCCTAGTCAGCTGACACATTAATTATATTTATTGGAGCAGAGGTTATAAATTATAAAGTGTTCAAGTGGGAATTATGATTCCCAAGCATTAGCGACTAGAGGACTTCCTGGTATAGTTGTTTCTCATCGTGCTAACGTCATTTATGTGCTTCCCGTTGCTTCAAGGCAGTTTGAATATTGTAGAGATAGTGCACAGCTGATCTGAAGATGTTAAGATCTCAGAAGCTCGGGGATCATAAGCACGAGTCAAACCAAGACCCAAGTTTGACTCTAAAAGTCATCAGCGGGAAAACAACAGAAAAAACAGTTCCTTCAAAAAATTAAACTTGTGAAGCTGTCGGCTCGTGGGTAAAGGTTAGCTGAAGTGTTACCATTTAGCTGTAATAAGCGTTCAACATGAGAAAACACTAGTACATTCGTTTTAGTTAAATACCAGGTTATTACATAAAGAAAGCATGTAAATCATCACCTTTCCAATATATATTCACCAACCTTACTAGGAAACAAAAAAACAACAAAAAAAAAACTAATGGCAGTATCTCTGTTTTCCCTGCTCATCCTTTTGAATGCAAACATCACAAAGATATAGCTATATATCAAAGCACACTGAAACATAAAATACATGTTATATTAGTTTATAAAGATATGATACAGGTTGAGGAAAATATTTTAAGACATTTAATTATGGCAATCTAACTGTATATATAAAGTAATATATTTGAAAGCCATGCTATAATGTGTTAGTAATTATTACATGAAATGATGATGTTTAAACAGAGACCAAATTGAAATTATAGAAAAATTATTGGGTGTTTATCTTTAAAGGTGGAGTTATTACCCTATAATACTATGCAGCCATCTCTCCTTGCAAGTATAATATTATTAACTAAAAGGGATATTATGCATATATCCCCTTTCCTCCCCCCCCCCTCCTATTTATTTTATATTATTACTGTGGATTTATATTCAGTAATATAATAAAATGTTTTCACTAATCTAGTTTGTTTAAAGTATATATATTCTTATATGACAACTATTTTATGTTAGCACTACAGATTATCAAAAAGGACAACATATAATCATTATTAGAATTAAAATTAATTAAATTAAAGGGATATGTATATAACTAAAGAATATTTCATTTATATGAAAATGAAAGAGCTTGTCTTATCAAGTAACAGAACAATGAAAATGTATTTAACATGTTAGCATCCACATGTATGACAAGACAAGGAAATGAAATATAATTTAGTTCATTAGTTCTTTAGTTTTTTAAGTTTCTCTGTAGTTTTCCAAGTAGATGTTGAAGCAATCTTTTAAGAGAAGGGATTGCCCATTCCATCTCTTCCATCTTTTCCAGGATCTTGTGATTTTTTATAAAAGTGAGAGCAGAGTCCAGGTCTTCAAAAAGTTTGGGTCCCTCAGAGGTGAAATTCTTCAGTTTTGCCAGAAACAAAAGACGAGTCTTCACTTGCGCCTTCTTCAGTTCTTTTATTAGAGGTAAAAACAATTTTCTTTTTGCTATTACTAAAGATGAATAGTCATTATCAAAATGAATTATTATATCATTAATTTTTATGGGAGATTTAGACCAGGCTGTCTTTAAAATTAGTTCTTTATCAGATGAAGAAATGAACTTAACAATGACTGATCTGGGTTGTTTTTTGCTGATAGAACTGCTACTAGTCAGAGACCGATGAGCTCTCTCTATCCCAAATGACATAGCTTCTGTAAGAGCTAGTGTTTTTGGTAGCCATGTAGTGAGAAAAGCAGTCAAGTTGTTTTCCTCTATATTTTCAGGTAGTCCAAATATCCTTATATTATTCCTACGAGATCTTTTCTCAAGGTCACCAAGCTTAGTTTTTAACAAAGTGTTTTGTTTTAGTAACTCCACATTATTTGCATTTTCTTTAATTCTACCATCCATATCATTCAAAGCATCCTCTATGCCAGAAATTTGGATTTTTTTTGTTGTTGTAAGTCCTTGTGGAGAAGATCCATTTGTTTAGTAGTGTCTTCTTTAAAATTGTCTGTCTTTTTGTAGTTAATACCTGGATATTTGATAGCAGTGTTTGAAGCTCTTTTCTGAAAGAAGATTCCTAACTTAGTTTTTGTGGAACTCATGATGAAATGCTTCAGATGATGAGTAGAAATTTTCCAAGTGAAGTTTTGACTGGAAAAGTTGCCTTCTTTTTCTTTTTTTTTTCATACATTCTTGTAAATATATTTTTTGATTAGAAGACAAAAATACAGTGAAGATGTAATTTTCTTAGTGGAGCTGCTGTAATCTGCTGCAACTCAGTGCCCATGCTGGCCACACCTCCATACCAGATATTCTGGAAGCATTGCTTTCAGCTGCCAAGTTAGATATTATCCATGGGACAGTCTGTCACATCATAATTGAATTTCCTAATGAAATCTAAAATAGTAGTCAGCTTCTGCCTTTTCCAGCACCACCACAAAGTAAAATTTTTTTTTGGCTTGCTCTTCTGTATGTTACTTTTTTCCTTAGCTCTTCATTTGTGAATGCTGCCTATGTCACCATCTCCTTGGTCACCTGTAGATTACCCATTGTCACCTCCTGGAAAATATATAAAAAAAAAAATAAGGGTCGCTTCCATCTTACTCATTTCCAGAATGAATTTCCCACAGGGTCAGAGAGCTGCGAGCATAATTAGCTTCACCACTATAAAGGTTAAGGATGCAGAATGCATTAAGTCAGGCTGCTGCTATATTTTATTGCTAGGGTACTGTGGGATTAGAATTAGCTTCCAGCAATGCCAGTTGCTGCTAAGTTTGCAGAAAGGATAATAAAGTCTGTTATGTTCCTTTCACTAGTGTTTATATCTTTTTCTGGTTCTAAGCAGAAGTCATAAATGTGTAGCCACAGACAATATTGTTAATGGTTCCTAGAAACAGCACTGCGTCTTGAAGCCTATACAAACATCAGCATTTATGGGAGAGCAAAACATGCGAAGGAAGGTAATGCGGGATTGTCTGATTCAGCAAAAGCCCTTTTTCAGCAGAGGCCCAGGGAGAAAAGCTCCAAAACATAGTTACAAAAAAATATATAACCTTTACAAACACAGTTAAAATTATAATAATTCATAATAAAACTTGTAAAAACACTTATGTATATGCAGTTACAATTATCTATAAAAATGTTATGAAGAATACTGCAGCAGAGGGAAAGGAGATAGTGTTAGGTAAAAGATGATGAAGTATATTAGTTAAGTTGTAAATGTTTTGGTACAGAGGAGAAGAAATGATGGTAAGACAGAGGAAGTTAGGTTTGTTATTTAATGAAGGTATATTCAAGGAGATTGAGAACACATACAAATCGAGTGACTTTTTAAGTACTCTTTAGTGGCTAGTTTGAATACTTTAGGATGTGAAAGTGATCTAACTTCTTGTTGGAGTTTGTTCCAAGCAATAGAAGGATGGTAACTATATGTAATGGCTCCTATTTTGGACTTGGGCTTGTAAATTTGTAAAAGGTCATTAGGTAGAGCTCCTGAGTAGTCTGGATGGGACATAGTGGGAGATTATTGGTGCCTAGTGCTGGACAGTAGGATGGTGAATAAATAATGGAGTGTATAATTTGGAGCTGAGAGATGAGTAGGAGGTGTGGTAGTTTCGAGCCAGTTTAGATGTTTGAGAGAGATACAGTGGTGAGATTTGTAGGTTTGTTGTGCAGCAATTCTGACTATTTTGTGATAGGTTGATTTGAGTTTGCTAAGTAAGGTGGAGTTAAGATTTGTGAGTATTTGGGAGCAGTATGTTAGGCATGGCAAAAGATAAGCATGTGTGAATGTAGTTCTAGATTCAGGGGTTAGAATTTTTTTTATTTCTGTAGAGAAGTCTTACTTTTTCATGGGTTTTCCTGATGCAGTTATTTATATGGAGGTTGAATTTTAGCTAATCATCAATGGTTACACCAAGGAGTTTAATACTAGAGTCAGCATCTATGAGAGTGTGATTTAGTGATTTTGTTTGAAAAGTAGATTTGATATGAGTAACAGTTTTGGGAGAAAGAGTAAGAGTTTGTTTTTTTTTTTTGGGATTAATGATGAGCTGATTATTGGTGAGCCTGGTTTCAAGAAGACTGGGTAGCTGTTAGAAGTTCAGAGGGTGAGTTAGCAATGGTGATAACTGTGGAGTCGTCTGCATATTGGAGTAATGAGGATTTAGGACATGAGGAGTAGAGTGAGTTGATAAAAATATTGAAAAGTAGTGGTCCAAGGATGGATCCTTGGGGAGCACCTATTTTCACTGGAAGGGGAAATGATAGCAAGGAGTGCCATCTTACTGATTGCTATTGGTCAGTGAGATAGCTGGAGAACAATGCTATTGTTGTAGTAGAGAAGTTGAGATTAGAGAGTTTATTCAGTAGCAGAGGATGTGATACAGTTTTGAAGGCTTTTTGGAGGTCAAGGAATAATCATGAGATAAGTTTATGATTATCTATACCTATAAAAATGGTGTTGAGAAAGGAAAGTAGAGCTGTAGTGGTACTATGTTTGGGTCGGAAACCATGCTGAGTGGTAGTGAGGAGTGTGCCCTGTATAAGATATTGCATTACTTGTGTATGTATACATTTTTCTAAGACTTTAGACAGAGGAGAGAGGATAGCTATTGGTCTGAAGTTTGAGAGTTCTGTGGAATTGCCACCTTTGTGAATAGGTATGGTGTTGAATTGTTTCCAGATAGCAGGTACTTTAGCTTCAGAGATGTAACGATTGATTAAAATAGATACTGCCAAAGCAATAGAGGGAGCAGCAATCTGAAGAAAGTAAGATGGGATACTGTCAACAGAAACAGAGCATGGTTTTAGTTTAGAAAGAAAGGTTTTGATGTAAGCAGTAGGGACTGCTTTAAGGAAAAAGAGTTTGCAAAGTTGGCAGTGGGTGGAGGTTCCAAAAAATTTGGAACATTGTTACTGGGGTATTTTAGGTTAAAATTGAAAAGTTTGGCTATTGACTGAATGAAATAGGCATTGAAGGAGTTAGCAATCTCTTTCGGAGTTTTGTCAGGAAATGTATTAGGTGAAGTAGGATTTGGTTTATGGCATTCCAGAATTTTTTTTTGGATCTGATTTTAGGGCAGCTGGAGGGTTATAGTAGGTCTTTTTTATCTTTATCGATAAATTTGTTGTCCTATTTCTCAATTCTTTATACTTTTGCATATCTGCTGGTAGTTTGGTTTGGGTCCAAGTTTTCCAGGCCTTTTCTCTGGCTGTCATGAGAGTGTGAGTATTCTTAGATATCCAAGGGGATATAGTAGCTTTTATCCTTACTTTCCATAATGGGGCTAGTGAGTTTAAGATATTTAGGAAGGTTGAGTTAAAAGCTTGAACTGCTTCATCAAGTAGGAACTGGGTGAGGAAGTTCCAATTTATTCTAAGTAAGAGATAATTAAACGTTTTTGGGTTGAATCTGGATAATTTATGACAGGTTATGTATCTATGTGGTTTAGATAAGTGGTAGGTATGTCTAAGTACCTTTATTAGAGAGTGGTCACTCAGGGAGTCAGAGAGTGTTTCAGGACTATGGTATTTAGAGGGATTTGAGACAAGAATCCAGACAATGAGTGTACTGGTAGAATGAGTGCTATTGGTATGAGTAGGCTGGGTGATAAGTTGTGAAAAGCTGTAGAGATTTATATGGTATATTGAGTTAGGACTGGTGAGTGTTTCCCAATTTAATGTTTACGTCCCTAAGGAGGATGATTTCATTAGGAATGTTGTGGGAGAGGTAGGAGATAATGCTTTCCAATAAGGGAATGTTGTCCCCTGGTGGAATGTAGTCAGATACGACAGTAATAGTAGTATAGTCATTGAGCTTAAGGTTTGCCACCAGTAATTCTGCAGGAGAAAAAGAAGGTATAGACAGCTTTGGGTATGTACAAGTGAGGTTGTTGGTGTACACAATTGCAATCCCTCCTCCTTTTTTATTAGGGCGCTCGAGGAATATTATATTATCCAGGAGGGAGCATGTCCTTATTTAGGTTTTGTGGTTTAAGCCATGTTTCTATAAGCAAAATAATGTCTGGGTTTTAAGCAGATATCCAGGCATGAAGTTGGCTAACTTTATTAAGTATGCTTCGAGTGTTTATAGAGTAAAATGAGATTTGTTTTTTTTGGTAAATTACTTGTGGTTGATAAGTTAGTGGAATGTGCGACCAATAAATGCAAAAAACGTAAAACAGCGACAAGGCAGGAAGGGTAGAATATAAAATCTTTACTGACACAAATATCCAAAGCGCTTTTCGTCAAGCCCAATGCCTGACTTCTTCAAAGGAAATGACATAACATTAACATTCACATTAATATAGTTACATAAATTATTCAATTAACTCAAAGAGCAGCCTGCTACAATGAATCATTAATCTAAAATTAAACCATACCAACACTTTGTTAGTTCATATACATCCCTAATATTGGTACTTAAACAACAATAACAATATATAGTGTAAATATGTATATATATGTATACGGGTAAAGTTTAAACAATTCCCAGTTCTTAAGGATAATGTCTCTACATAACCCACTATTTTGATTAAAAGTAGTGATAAATGTAGGTTTTGATAGCTCCTCATCCAAAGCCTCAAAAAATGTTTGATGTACTGAAGGTGTGTTTACACCTCCAGATACATCAACATTAGTACTCAAATCACAATTCTTAATATGAGGTGTACAGGAAGTGTCAGATCCATCAATAAAAATAGTAGTGTTTTCACCCATTATAGAATTCTCAAGGTTGTAATCAACAACCGGTAGTAATGGTAATGAGAGGGTGGCCTAATGGTTAAGGTGTTTGCCTTACAAACACAAGGTACAGGGTTTGAGTCACACAAGGGATAATTGGCTAGGCTTAAAATGGCTTGCAAGAGCAATTAGCCTAATACTAATCTATCGGGTTGGGAGGGTGGCCTAATGGTTAAGGTGTTTGCCTTACAAACACAAGGCGCAGGGTTTGAGTCTCACAAGGGATAATTGGCTAGGCTTACAATGTCTTGCAAGGGCAATTAGCTTAGTACTGACCTATTAACCTATGAACCTATATACTTTATGTTGTCTTTTTTCGACAACTTCCTGAATCAACTGGTCCAGTATTCCAACAGGATATATGTAGAGACATTATCCTTAAGAACTGGGAATTGTTTAAACTTTACCCGAGTATTTACAAGAAAGTGGGATGTCAACCTAAAGTAGTGTATAGGAGGGGAAGGAACATGAAAAACATTCTGGAATTAAAGGCAACGCGACTAGCGTTGAATGGTGGTATGCATAAATGCCAGAATTGTAACTATTGTAAACATGTTGAGGAGGGTACACACTTTACTATTAGGAACTTTACATATAAAATAGGTTTTAAATTAAATTGCAATTCATCTTTTGTAACATATTTAGCTAGATGCAAATTATGTCCAGCCTTCTACATTGGAAAACTGTGAGAAGGCTGAGAGATTGCATATATGAACATATATATGCTATTAAAAATCTTAAAATGGAGAATGCTCTAGCTAAACATGTTGCGATTCACCCTGAACATAGTTTTAGATTTACTGCAATAGATCATACTCCGATGGATCAAAGAGGAGGTCCTAGACCTTTAAAGTTAGAGGAAACAGAGTTACTATGGCAGGTGAGATTATATGCTTACTGCCATCCTGGTATTAATGATACTTGTTCAATTGCCAGTCTTTTGAAACTAAAGAATTTCCAAAGATAATAATACATTTTTTAAAAAATGTTTTAACAGTAGTTTGTGTTATGCTTATATGTTTTATATTCTTTATACATATTTACACTATATATTGTTATTGTTGTTTAAGTACCAATATTAGGGATGTATATGAACTTACAAAGTGTTCGTATGGTTTAATTTTACATTAATGATTCATTGTAGCAGGCTGCTCTCTGAGTTAATTGAATAATTATGTAACTATATTAATGTGAATGCTACTGTTATGTCATTTCCTTTGAAGAAGTCAGGCATTGGGCTTGACGAAAAGCGCTTTGGATATCTGTGTCAGTAAAGATTTTATATTCTACCCTTCCTGCCTTGTCGCTGTTTTATGTTTTTTGCATTTATAAGTTAGTGGAATGAACTGCAAGCACAACGATAACGTGTTGCAACTTTCATAGAGCAGTGGTTATTTAATTTAAACGAAAATAGTTTTCATAATTGCCTTAAAATTGTTTAAAGTCTGAAAAGGTTACTGGGAGTGTAGATGCTATGGAGATGTGTTTACACCACAGAACTTTTGTATTTAAGTAAAGCTGTAAGATATGGTGACGTTCATGTCTTCAGATAATCATAATGTTAATTGGTCTAGCTTAGTAGTCAAGAAAATTTAAAAGCTTGAATGTTGTCAATCTCCATTTGAATTTTTCTATCCCATCTTAGAGATTACTCTTTTTTTTAATTCAAAATACTATTTTGTTACATGCTCTAAGTTCGTTAGATCCAAAATTAATAGATGGGGCTATATTATGTCAGCGAAACGGCATTGCAGTGAATGCTGTTTCGCCGACACATATAGACCGAAATCGGAAAAGAGCGAAAGCTCAGGTCAGAGATTTCTTTCCCAGGAAAAGAAATCACTTGGCCTGAGCCATGACATTGCCCTTTACTCGACTGTAGTGTGATCTCAGAGTTGGTATATTTAGTTAGGGGGTGAGGGGGGCACAGCCCCCCACATTGGGGGTGTGGGGTGAAGCTCCCCACTTTGTAATGTCTTAAGTGGTATGTTGTGTTTTGTTGGTTCACCAATTTTTTTTCCATGGGAAAAAAAATTGGTGAACTGGGATTTCGCTCTTTTAAGATTTTGGTCTATATGTGTCGGCAAAATGCTGCGGTGGTGGTGCTGCAGTAGCATTGTTCCCTCTCAGTAAGATGTTGTTCTGCTCGATTCTCAGCTAAAGTGTCTTCTGTGCGGAGACATGCGTGAATGCGCGTACCTTCGTTGAAGGTTGTGCATCAGGGCTGGCAACTCGGCACGTAAAAATCTACTGCCAATCATTAGCGGACCGGAGTTCCGCTGTGGCGACCTCTAACTGGGAATAGCCAAAAGACACAAAAACAACAACAACATGTGTCGGCGAAATGGCATTCGCTGTAATGCCGTTTTACTAACATAATATAGACAGACCCTTAATAGATACTGAGTTACATATGTCTCCATTTTCCCGGTGACAATTATGTGTAATATTAAATGTAAACTTCCTAACCCATGTTGCTTTGCCACCATTGCAGGGCAGACATTGCATCTCAAGTAATTTTAAACTTTGCAAGGCTTTATAAACAAATTTCCTATATTTATTAAGTCCAATATTTATTAAGTAACATGTAAAGAAACTAATAACAGTGCTAACAGACCTTCATAACTTAGTTTCTTTACCTCAGTTATACTTTGGGTACAACTTTCTCTCTCTCTCTCCATTTTTTTGAGATATGTATTTAAACAGGAACCAATTGTTACAATATTCTTTACTTGGAGAATATGTTTAGAATCTTTTATTACCTGATGGCAATAACCTGCCATAATCTAAATATCTGAATATCATAAGTATAAACATAATCTTTAAAATCCAGTTAAACAGCACATTTATAAAAAAAAACACATAACCTTTCCAAGTTTAATCCAGAAATATTCATTGCTACACTTTCATCTATTAACTGGAACTTCCTAAATATCCTCCGCTGAGACAATGTTGTAATTGAATTCAATACAACTTTTCTAAATATCCTAAATAGCCTTGCATCTCCTAGAAGGAAGAGAATGAAAACAAATAATGCAATTTGGCTACCCCAAAAGAGTAGAATGCTAATTCAGTATAGAGAAAAAGCATGGAAAGAATGTCAAAAATATAAAACACATCAGTATCTTCAAAACTTAATGCTTTACAATCATACTAAAAAGCAAATAAATGAAGACAAAAACTGTACTATAATAACTTTCAGGATAATACTAAACACGAACCTAAAAAATTTTGAACATCCATTAAAGATATATTACATCCTGGCCAAAACTTCAACCCAAATCCCTCTCCTGACCACTCACCACTCGAAACTGCAAGGCATTTCAGCTATTGTTTTATAGATAGTATAGCATCTCTAACTAAGGATTCTTCAACATCTAATCCCAGTCCTGCCCACAGCCACATATCACCACATCCACTTTCACCTTCAAACCTGTGCCCACATCCTATATACAACTACTCTTAAACAAACTTAAACTGTGCTGATCTTCCATGCGAGTATCTAAAAATAGCAGCCAGTAGCATTGCCTATCATGTCTCAATCCTTATAAATAGGTCAGTCCTAGAATCCCACATTCCCTGTCTCTGGAAGAAAGTCATGCATTATCCCTCTGCACCAAGAAGGAAATTCAACAGACATTAATAACATTAGACCTATAACAATCTTATCTCCCCTTGACAAAATACTTGAAAAATTTATTCAGAAATGATTGCTAGACTCTCTCCTGCAGGAAGAACTTTTATCCCCAACATAACTTAGCTTCCATCCTTCCCAAAGTACTAGCACTGCACTTCTAACCTATATAGATACTGTCAATAAAGCTAGAGATAATGGCAAACTAGACTATTCCTTATTTCTAGACTTGTCTGAAGCCTTTGACGCAGTTTGTCACAACAAACATCTACTTCATATAACCTCCCTAGGTCGCTCTCAGCCTACCCTTCTTGTGGTTCAAAAGCTACTTGTCTAATAGGTATCAATCAGTAAAATGGCACTTCATGCTCTCTCCTTACCTCCTAGTCACCACAGATGTACCACAAGGCTCTTATCATTGGTCCCCACTTCTTTAATATTTTCACCAATGCCCTCTATACTTCCACACAACAGGCCATCCTAATACAATACACAGATGATTCCACTCTCATTTGTACATCTGACAACATGATACACCTCTAAAGAATTACTCTGGAAGTGTTAACTGCCACTGAAATATTGCTTTGTAACACACAGCTCATGCTCAACCCAAAAAGATCAAACTGCTACTTTTTTTCACCCAAAATCCCTCTCTCATGAAAAAAACTAAATTTAAAGTCCCCTCTCTTGGTAATACAAACATTGAAGTCACTTCTCATAGCAAACTATTAGGTTTGATAGTGGTTGATAATGTTACGTTTGACCTGCATATGCAAAATTGCATAAGAAAAACTCATCAAAAACTAGGGATGCTTTACAGAACCAAAACCTTTCTCACTGACACATCTAAAGCTACACTTGCCACTACTCTGTATGGTCTTCCCAGCCTTACTAATCTCTAGGCTTCATAAAAATTAAAATGTGAATAATGTTATAACAAAGTTGTTAAATTTGCAGCACATACCCCTTTCAAAACCAACAATTTTATAGCACAGAAAAGCCTAAATTGGTTAGAACAGCCACATGAACTAACACAACTTCTTACCACATATAAAATTATCCAGCATCCCCCTGCCTGTTCAGCACTAAAAAACATTCTACACAACTATGTTCCCAGTCATTGCGATCCAGTGACAAAAATCTCCTGTCTACAAGCCTAGCAATTCTGTTGGGAATTGTCTGTACTTGTACAAGGTTGCTAAGGCCTGGAACTCCTTACTTGCATCCATCAGGTCTATACCCTCCCTCCCATCTTTCAAAAACTCTCTCTAAGACTTCCTAGCTAAAATCTGTCTCTGTTCTAGCTCCTATCCAGGATAAACTATATCCTTAAATGTGAACAAGTGTCTTTTCATTCCTTATACTTCCTTACTCTCCCGCCTTCACTTATTTATTTTATTTATTTATTGACATTTGTTAACCAGGTTAGTCCAGCTGAGCCGGGGGGCCATTTTCAGTGGAGACCTGAGGAGACAAAGCTCCAGAAATAATACAAGTAATTATAATATTTACAATATATTAAAATAAGGTCACAGAAATATAATACAAGTCAAAGATGTGTGCACAGCAGTAAAATGCATAGGGTAAAATAACAGTTAACAAGCACAATTTCCACAATTTGAGAACAGTATATAGCATAGGCTAAATAACAATTAAAAGGTTTAGAGAATATTACACTGAGTACAGTATGAATAGAGTTGATAAGGAAAAGCAGATCAGATGAGAAGAGAGGAGACTAGCTCAAGTAGGGGGTTGACAAGGGCATGACCAAGTTATCAGGAGAAAAAGTTTAAGTTCTTTCTTAAACAGGTATTTATGCTGAATGCTTCTTACGTTGAGAGGTAGTGAGTTCAAAACAAGGGCTACAGAGTATTTGTAAAGGGTCTTGCAAATGTTTTTGTTAGGTTTGTATAACTGAAGGAGGTGTTTACTGGCAGTACAGAGGTGACGAGGGAGGCTATAGAAGAAGACTAGATTGGAGCTGAAGGGACTGGATGAGGGTTCATATAGGATAGAGTGTGCAATATGTAGCTGGTGTATAAGTAGCTGTTTGGAGAATTCTGGCCATTGGAGTGACTTAAGGGCAAGACAGTGGTGAGATTTGTAAGGAAGGTTGGCGGCAAATCTGCCAGTATTGTTATAAGTTTGCTCTAGTTCAGTATTAAGAGATGTTAGAACATGAGTAAGGACAGGGACAACATAATGAAGGCAGGGTAGGAGTAGGGCCTGAGTGAGGGAGTGTTTGGAGGAGGGTGACAGAAATTTTTGATTACAAAAGAGAAGTCAAAGTTTCTGTTGGGTCTTTTTTATACTGTGTTGAATATGAATATTACATTTTAATTCATCATCAGTAATAACTCCAAGTAGTTTAGTATGGTGTCAGGTTTAATAATAGTGTTGTTGAGAAAGGATATAGAGAAAGAGGCTTTGCGCTGAGCAAGTGTTTTAGGGAGAAAGAGGAAGCGTTTGTTTTTTTTTTTTTTGGATTTAATATGAGGTGGTTATCAGAGAGCCAGGTTTTGACAGAGGGAAAGGTTTGTTGAGTGAGACGTAGTAGATCAGGGATGTTGTGGGTAAAGGTAATGAGGGTGGAGTTGTCAGTGTACTGTAGAAGTGTAGAGAGGTTAGTAGCCGAGTGAAGTTTATTAGTGAATATATTAAACAGGAGAGGGCCCAGAACTGATCCTTGGGGAACTCCAGTATTAACAGGGAGGAATGGAGAGATGGCAGTTTGCCAGTGGACAGATTGCTGCCTGCCGGAGAGATAGCTTGAGAACCAGTCGATGGAGGAGGTAGAGAAATGTAGGTCTGAGAGTTTAGTTAGAAGTTTAGAATGACTGACAGTATCAAAGGTCTTTGAAAGACTGAGGAAAAGACTGGAAATGATGAGGTTATTGTCACAGCCTTCAGCTATTATTTGGGTAAATGACAGTAATGCAGTAGAAGTGCTATGGTGGGGCCTAAAGCCATGTTGGGTAGGAGTGAGGAGATTGTTATCGAGAAGGTGTTTGAGTAGCTGAACAT
Organism: Protopterus annectens; assembly: GCF_019279795.1. Taxonomy (NCBI): domain Eukaryota; kingdom Metazoa; phylum Chordata; order Ceratodontiformes; family Protopteridae; genus Protopterus; species Protopterus annectens. The sequence continues at coordinate 728,873,085 of NC_056728.1, read as the reverse complement.
GGATGCACTTTTCCAAGATTTTGGATACGGAACAAGGTAACAGTTGGTCTAAAGTTAAAGGGATCTATACAGTTGCGGCCTTTGAGAAGAGGGATAGTATAGAAGGATTTCCAAATGTCAGAGACCAGGGCTTCTGAGATGGAACGGTTAATAAGAATAGAGACAGGGTAGGTGATGGATTGTGCAGCTATTTTTAGGAAATGAGGGTGTAGTTGGTCTGCTGAGGAAGAACAGGGTTTAAGTTTGTTAAGGAGAGATTTAATTGTAGTAATTGGGACTGGTTGGAAAGAAAAAGCATTGCGGAGAATTTTGCTATGGGGTAGTGGAGGTGTTGAGCGATATGTACTGTTTTGTGTATTGTGTGAGCTTTTGAATAGTTTCTATGAAATATTTGTTAAGGAGGGAGGCAGTTTCAGAAGCTGTGTTCTTAGGAAAATGGTTGGGAGTAGTGGGGTTACCTGGGTGGAGTAGGTTGTTGATGGTGGTCCAAACATTTTGAGGATTTTTGTGTGGGCTAATTTGGTTAGAGGAAAAAAACTCATTTGTCTTTGTTCAGAAGTTTTTTAGCCAAGTTTCTGAGCTCTCTGTATGTCTGCAGTAAGAGAAGGGACTTGTTTCTAACCCAGGGTTTCCAGGAAGAATCTCTTTTTGTGCATGATTGAGTGTGTTTGTTTTGTTAGCCAGGGGACCTAGTTGGATTTGATTCTGATTTTTCTGGATGGAGCAACAGAATCAAGTGTATCAAGGAAAATGTAATTGAAGGAATTTACTGCCTCATTGAGAGGGAGGTGATAGAGGAAGGACCAATTCATGCCAGATAGTTTGGAGTTAAAAGTGTCTGGGTTGAAGTGGATAAGGTTCCAGAATGACCTGTAAGTACGGTCTTTAGGTGAATGTTGGGTGAATCTGTGTTTGAAGGTTGAGGAGTGGTCACTCAATGAGTTGGAAAGTATACCAGGATTATGATAGAGGTAAGGAAATGAAGTAAGGATCCAGTCAAGGATGGGTCCAGATGAAGGGTTTTTGTTTATTCTAGTAGGGGTGGAGATGTGTTGGTGAAAACCATGAAGGTTAAGACTATGGGTAGGGGATGAGGGGTACAGTGTAGTCCAGTCTATATTAGTGTCTCCAAGTATGATAGTTTTATAAGGGATACAGTGAGTGATCCAGGACAGTAAGTTCTCTAGGATGGAATATTATCGCCAGAGGGAATGCATATGGAGATTATGGCAAATTTTTGTGAGGGTTGAGGTAACAATTTACTATGAGTATTTCAGCAGGTGAGAAGCATGGATCAGAGATGGAGAGAGGAGACAAGTTAAGTAGCTCAGAGTAGAGGATAGCAACCCCTCGTCTCTATTTCTTGGTTTTATCTAAGAGAAAGATGTTATAACCTGGAGGTAGGATTTCACTTCCCTGACTTTCTATCTAAATATACCATAAGCCTGTTTTTCTTCTCACCTCATATTGAAGTTCCTATTTGTATTACACTAACTTACCTTTACTTTCTCTACAAACTGTCTAAAGGTTCTCTAAATATTAAATGATTGTCATATACCTTGCATCGATTTTTAACCGATGTTTTTATATTATGTCTAATTTGTTGCAATTATTTAAACTGCAAATATTTTAGTCTTATTTCTGAAGATTGTAAAATCATTCTTCTTAAAATGTTTTGCAATAATTCAGTGCTTTTCTCCCTGGGCCCCTGCTGAAAATAGGTTTCTATCCAGTTGGACTTTCCCAGAAATCAAATTTCAATAAATAAAGTAAATAAATAATAAATATATGTAAAAGTATTGTGTCCAAGTCGAGGGATGTAATTATTCCACTGTACTCAGCACCCATCAGGCTGATCACTGAGTAAAAACTCAGGGGCCTAAATCATAAAGTCTAAAAGACTATGCAGACCATCTCAAAGAGTACTCAGGGGCCTAAATCATAAAGTCTAAAAGACTATGCAGACCATCTCAAAGAGTTGTAATTCTTCTCAGTATTGTATAGGCTACTGACAGGTGACTTCAGCCTAACATTTAGAGCTTCAACAGACCCTTTTCTGACAGACTTGTTACACATTTGCAAGTCCAGTGGTATTATAAACACCCACTCAAGACATCTCAAGCTTTTATTGGAGGAATAAGTTTATATGACAGAAAATACCATTTCTATGGAACCGTTTTCCATTTCACATTAAGCAAAGTACTTCCCTTACTCTATTTATGTATCATTTGGATAACATAAATCAAAGTATTTGTCTTTCTTTATTCAAATGTAATTTGGATGATTGGATGGGTATCTGCAAATTCACCTACACCCCTGCCCTCATGGATAGAGAAAACATATAAATGTCCCAAGATATCCTGGTTCAGTCCAGGTCTGGGATATTTGTATGCAATATGTGAAGGTTAAAAACTATCATGGGAATGTAAGGCAAGTCTTTTTAAGATCCTTACATATCAGTGCCTTAGTAAGTACCTATAAACCTATGAGCTATAATCAAATATACTACTCAACCATTTTCTTAACACTCTGGAAACACTGTAGTCAAAATTAAGATCATTATCTAAGAATGTAGCTTGCCCTCTAGCACATTTTACTATTTGTTTGCTATTTGTATGCACTATCCAGTTTATTTCCAAGTCATACCATGATCCATTTGGTTACACTGAAATGAAGGTCAATCCTTGAACAGCTCTATTCAGCTCTCTTAGAAAGTCACAAGGCACAATCAGGTCTAAACATCCCACCATACAGTCATCAGTACACATGGCTACCCATATACGTATACATAGTTACCCATATGGGGACCTTTAAATTAATGCCTGCTACAAAGATAAAGAATAATCATAGCCCATAATAGGACCATGTGGAGCACCCTTGTTATTTACCCTCTTGAAAATGCATCACATTTTAAATACTGCAGAGATAGTCATGCGAGCCACTGAGTATTATATTGTTTGTCCTTAACTAAACTAGACTTTCTATATTCACACTATACAGGATGGTGTCAAAGGCCTTTTCAAAGTTCATTTATATGGCAGGAGTGGATAATCTTCAGTTCTCTATAACAAATCAGTATAAGGAATGTTGCCAGATTTAGGAAGTGGGATCCTTTCTTTCTAAAATCACACTTTTCCCAAACTAATAAAGCCATCTCCAATTTCACTTTTTTTAAAAATGAATAACATCGTTATTTTTCCAAAATTTGAAGCAGATACATTTTAGACTAACTGGTCTGAAGTCTGCTGGGTCTGAGACAGGCCTACATTTGTTGACAGGGAATATGGCCTGTTTCAAAACGTTAGACAAAAATACCAGCTTTAATGTATTTAATGAACAGTAGCAATAGTAATTCTGCTAAGCTGTCCCTGTTCTTTCATAAGAATACTCCTGGAATATTATCCAGTCTCATTTAACTTATTTGAAAAGGGTCGTGATATTTTTCACAAAAGCAAATTATGAGGTGTTATCCCTGAGGAATAAGTACAAGGGGTAACTCTCAAATAAAAGTTATGTTGTTCAAAAAGCTAAAGAAAGAAAACAAAGAAGAATGTTTGCATCATCTCTCCATGTTTATCATCTTAATCCTGTCATACATTACTAAGCATGCAAGTATGAATGCATGTACTCATGTGTTTGTCTGCCATTGTTAACTGAAATAATTCAACTAGACGGGGTTCATTTCCAGTAGAAAACCAAGAGAAAAAAAATAACCAAGCATAAAAAGATATAAATGTGTCAGGTATTACAAATGTATAAAAATACACAAAACAACTTAAAAGAAAAAAGAAAAGTCAGTCTATGACATGCATACAAAATATACATTTAAAAGTAGTTACATTTCACATTAGAAATAAATACTGCAGATGATAAATACACAGGCTAATAATATCTCTGGATGGATGGATGGATGGATGGATGGATGGATGGATGGAGTTTGAAAATGTATTAGTAAAATTTAAAATGTTTACATTTATACTAACACAGAAGTGTTGGCTGATAGAATAATACAAGAGTATAACCGGTGGGATTTTATGAGGTTTGGAGTGGACAAGGAAAAAAGAATGTATCTAAGTGGAAGAATAACAATATAAACAGAAAGCAGCTGTGGGAAGTAGAAAAGAGTTTGGGATTATAGGTAGCTGAAGATGAAAATGAAAGAGCATGGTAAAGTTTTGAGATATATAACGGAAGCAGAGACAAACAGAGGAATGGGAACATTGTATCAGACAGAGTAGAAAGAAAAGGAACACAAAAATGAAGCTGAGGATGGAGACAGAGAACATGAACTAAAACTGTCTAGATAGGACAATAAAAGACTGGTATACTACAGGGTTTATTTGGAATAGCCAACATACTTAACACATATACACAAAAAATACAGTGGCTAGGAGTAGTCTGAAGGGAAAAACAAAACACAGAAAATCTGAAGTCCTAAAAGATAAGCAGTCATATAAACAATTGATATTGAACATGAAATTGATTTTTTAAATGATAACATTGAGGTATTAAAGTGATATCAAGAGTAAGTTTATTTCAGAGTCTGTTGACAAATACAAAATATAAAGAATCCCTGTAGTAGTCTTTAGTTGTGACAGACCTAGCTAGGGCTGTAACTAAGATTGGAAGTATGACTGTAAAGGTAAAGAGGATCCTGCATGGTTGGACATCTTTTTGGTGAATATAGTACATGGTGGGTCATGTTTAATTGTAAAGAAGGTGTGCAGATTATATCCAGATGACCTTATAAGATGCATGGTAATGATGGGAATTGGTTGGCATATTAGAAGCAAATGTAACAATGTTACTGTATAGTTATTCAAATTTTGTGAGAGTGGTACTATGGAAATTAGTCAGTATAGAGCTAATGTACTTTGCAGGGGAAAAGTACAAGCACAAGTACTGTAAGTCTGATTTATGAAGAAAGATTTGGATATATATAGGATTTCAAAGTTGTAATTTTGAATTACTTTGTCCATATGAATGTCAAACATCAGATTTAGGTCAATTAACCATACCAAGTATTTTTGGCATTATTGATAAATTCTGTAAAATTGCCTGAAGAGGAATAAATGCTGAAGCATTTGGTTATGATCTAGTCAGTTGCAAAATCTGTGAATAACATGACTTAAGCTTTGTTTGAATTTAAAAGAAGGCTCATGTTGGTGATCAACTTTTGTATGCTGATGAATGGTGATCGTAGGTCTGAAGTTACACAATTTAAGGATTTAAAAGAGTGTAACTTTGGTTATCTGCATACTATATGAGTTGCTCCAATTTAGCAGCAGGGGCCATAATATTGCTTAAGATGTTATAGAGTAGGGGATCCCAATATTGACCCCTGTGGTACACCTATATTGATAGATTCAGCAGTAGAAAGCACATCTAGTATGAATGAACAGATTGTTATGTTATGATAAACAAATCAGGAAACCTTTTTTTAGTCCATTTAGGTGCTGGACAGGGAGTAAACAGCTAAGTAATGCAACTGCTTTAGTCAAGTCCAGAAAGAGGAAGTCAAAGACAAAGCCAGCTTTGTATGAAAATGTTCAGTGAAGGCAAGCAAATCCATTTATGTGCTATCACCAGGATGAAATCTGTGTTGAATGGCAGAGACGAGGAGATAATCCCCCGAAAATGAAGAGAGTTGTTTAGGTATAACATGTGCAATTACTTTGGAGACTACAGAGTATAAGCCAATTGGGTGATGACTTGGTAGGCTGCAGAGGTACCCAGAATGATCACTGAAGTCTTCTAACACTTTGATACATAGTTCTCACTGTCCTGATTGGTTGGTCAGTAGGACAGTTTATTTCCTTCAAAAGGAAAGCTCTAATAATTATTTGGAAGATTACCATACTCTAGAAAAATGGGTATGACTTTAATTTGAACTCAAATTTATGAATGTATTATATCTGTCAGATCTCTTCTAATTCATTCCTAGAATCTCGAAAAAACATGAGGGATGAGGAATGTAAAGATCTTGGCTGGTTGTATGGAACAAATAACTTTCTCATGTAAGGAGGACCCATAATATGTAGAGTTAAATAAACTAGCACTAGATCTTTAAATATGACTCATCACTTCACTTCCAAAAAGTGTAGACTCCACAGAGCTGGAGTGTTAAGCTTGTATTGAGATGTACCACTGAGTACTTGGGTAGCAGACTTTAGTATTAGCTGTGACTGGTCAAATTTAGTGTTTGGAAACTCAAAGTAAAGAGTTTTATAATGTTCCAGATGACATGATGCCATGGCATGCACACCCACTACGAAATCATGCAGTATGACTAATTACTTGCCATATGAAAAATTCCACAAATGGTAGCAAGATGACCAAACAACAGACAACCTTTGGCATTCAATGTCAGTTTGTTGTAAAAATAAAACAAATAAAAAAAAAATTCTGTATTTTATTTCAACCAACTCCAGTGTATCTCATCATAAATAATTGTAGTATTCAAAACTAGCCTATTTGATTGCCTAAGACTGGCACTAATGGATTTGGCCACCCTCTTGAATGTGTTATGTCTGATTTGATAACTATTTATCCAATTTTGGATACAGTCTAAATCCTTAACTAAATAATCACTACAGACAAATTTTGCCAAGAAAATAGAGGTAAAGTTGAATATCATCTACAGCAGTAATCTGATAAATGAGCTCAACCAACTGAAGAATAAATATATATATATATATATATATATATATATATATATATATATATATATATATATATATATATGGGTCTATATCAAAATTCCGAACACAGAAAACGCCGATTGTCAAAACGTCGAACCCAAAACATCGAATGTTGAAAATAGCGAAGCCCCAGAACATCGACATCTTACCTAGGACAAGATTTCGGTGGGCCATTCCGTGGCTTTGCTATTTCCTCCACTGTTGTGCAAGAGTTACGGAACCTTAGGGTTAGCGTACGGGTTAAGGTAAGTGGATAGTTAGTAATGCATGTATGGTGTAGTGTAGGGTTGTGTTTTGTTAACTGTATGTGTGTGTGTATTTATTGCTTTGTTTGTGTATAGTTTTGTGGGGTATGTGTGCGATAGTTACGGACTTTAGGGTTAGGGTGCGGGTTAAGGTAAGTGGATAGTTAGTAATGTATGTGTGGTTTAATGTGGGGTTGGGTTTTGTTAACTGTATGTGTGTGGTTTATTTATTTTTGTGTGCTTGTGTTATGTGTATGTTTCTCAGAACAGCAAATTCTTTTCCTGGGAAAAAATTAGCTATTCTGAGTGTTCGATGTTTTCAATATTCGAAATTCCAAGTTCGAACATATGGTGTTCGACATTTTGGAATTTTGAATATATGATATAGTCCCATATATATAGTGAAGATAGGTAAAACCTACCAGCCTAGCCTGATAGAATTCTGTAGATAATTCTGTCATTTATAAATATTAATGTAAGCCACAGGCTTGTTCTCTTAAATGTGAAAAGACTGCATCGGATATTGAACTGCAAAAATGTAACAACACTGCACTCCGCTGTAATAAAGCTAAGTCAAGCATTGATAATGCAGTGGTAGCATTGTTGCCTCACAGCAAGAGGTTCTTCGGTTCAATTCTAGGCTGGGGTTCTTTCTGTGCAGAGTTTGCATGTCCTCCCTGCATTTGTGTGGGTTTCCTCCAGGTGCTCCAGTTTCCTCCCACGTTACAAAGACATGCATCTGGAGCGTTTCTATCCAGGCCTCCACTAAAATTGGCTTTGTTCTGAGTCAGACTTTCCCGGTTAACAAATGTTAAATAAATAAACACATTTTATGACTGTCTTTGATGTCAAAATTCGGAGCTGATATGTGTACAGGGAGGCATCCTGCCTATTGTTTTAAGACCAGAGTTAATGGCTAGAATGTGCATGCATAAATGTCCTTTATTGCCCTGGTTTCTGACCAGGTGTAAAGAATGTAAATGTAGTTTCTCTTAGCCAGGGAACACCAGAGAAGTGTGAAGAATTATGCCATGTGAAGAACCTCAGTTTAAAGAGAGAGAATCAGAGAGCTCAGAGCATTTTGTCTTGAGAATATCCAACATCACCAGCACTGCTTTGTTCTATATGTAAGTATTGTAGAACTGTGTTTTCTCTTAGATATAGCTAGGAAATAATAAGATTAGACTAGTTTGTTTTCTACCATATTATTTTAAGTATTTCTCTGTGATCTCTGAACTCTTGACTAGCACTGTGTAGTAAGAAGTATTGTCTTGTGTTTTTATTATTTATTATTAAATATTATTAAACCTTTCAACTGTGGCTGTTTTGTGTAGAGATAATTTAAGCTCTAAGAGTACATTGCATGTATATAGTGATACTGTACCAAGTCACTCTAATAAGCCTTGACTGTTCAGTCACACTTACCATTTGGATAATAATATTGCACAGTAATAACTGGACACCCTTTTAAGGCCTCTGAGTAGCTGATAAATATTAGTTGGGTGGTGGCAGTGATTTCTACCATATAGACTGGACAGAAAAGGGGCACAGCTTGAGAACCCCAGGACTGTCTGTGTTGTTGTATATAACTCTTATCTCAAAGTATGTGTATGTCAGCTACTTGGGCAGGGACACGAAGCACTGGCTGGACAGAGAGGGTGCTGGAGGTTTTAGCTTGCTCACTAGACTGAGATCTGGACCCTATAGCTGTCCCAGTGGGGAGTCTGATTGGGGACCTGGAGAAAAAGGGACAAACCAGCTCCAGACTGACAGGCATCTCTGTATGCTGTTAAGGGAAATTGTACTTTACTGTGTGTGTATTTGTTATCCTTTCCCTATATGGACTCCCCTCACTGGTGTTTTTGGTAAGGATTGAGGCTCCTTGATTGCTGGGCCACGGCACGGGTGTCATATATATATATATATATATATATATATATATATATATATATATATATATATATATATATATATATATATATATATGTGTGTGTGTGTGTATATATATATATATATATATATATATATATATATATATATATCTATATTTATGTATATATATATATATATATATATATATATATATATATATATACATACACACAATAGCAAAGGATTCACAATTTACCCCTCTGGCACACTACAGGTTAGACAGTAACTTTATAAAGAATGAATGCCATATTATATGATGAGCATGCATGAAAAGGTTTGAAACAACCAGTCCATGAGAATACATGAAGTGCCACAGTAAATGATACAGTATGACTTTTTTTTTTTTGGGGGGGGTCCACCATATCAAAAACTTAAGAAGGATAAAAATGGTATAGTAATACTTCCAGTCTCTAGACATAAGAATATTACTAATAACATTAGTAAGGCCTGTCTCAGTGTTGTATCTGACATAGCAGCCAGACTACAATGCATCATATACTAGATGTTCCTGTCATATTGAATCAAGCTGTAAATACACTACATTGTCAATATCCTTTCCAAGAAATTAAATTATACAGATTGGGTGGTAGTCATCAAGTGGAGAGTATTTTTAGGCTGGGTAACACCAACGCCTCAGCTGTAGAACAGTTGGAAAGATGCCACCATTCAGAGAGGACAGGATGATCAAATTGACTCTGTCTCTGTGGCTCAAAGAGAAGGAACACTGTCACCAGCCCATGCAAACAGTGAAGTCCTGGACAATCTTTCAAAGGGAGGAAGAGGCATGAAGTGGCTGTTCCTGCTCACCTCTTTCTCTTTTTCTCAAGAGAGGGACAAGGATGACATTACAAGGAGGAGTGTATTGCTAAGCTATTGATGTTTACTGGACAAGATAGAGTGCACATAAAATCATGAATGGGCCACAATGGAGGAGACATGCTACTGTAGAGGGGGCACATGGCCTCATAATGTCCCATTGCACATTCCTTGATGGGACCCCTAAATAGGCATGTCACCATAGAGGTAGAACATTTACCACCCTGGTCTGTTGCCTATAATCAAGTTTGGAACATGCCTGAGGGGAAGTGCATGACTTAAACCATGCATCCACATGGGATGCTCTCTTTCCATTCAACCTGACCTTTGCACCTGGTCAATGGGAACCAATGGACCAAATGAGTGACTGGAGAAGAAAACTAGAAGAAAATCTGAAAATCAGTGGTGGGCAATAAAAAGATAAGAAGAAAGATTGTAAGATGATTTAATAATCAACACATTGAGACAGGCAAGAGACAATTTTGTTGGATATGGGTTCAAGCTCCAGGTAGCAGGTCACATACTTGAAATCATAATATAATACAATAAAGTGACACCTGAAACTCACATGAAGTCCAGTACAGAATCTCAGTACTGATAATTCAGTCTTTTCATGAGCTTATTTGAAGAAGTATACAGCCCTGTGTCGGTAGCATAACTGCAAAGAATCAAGTGGTTAGCTCACATTTTTTTGCAAGAAACTGCTCTATGGGGTCTATATTAATTCATAGATTAATTCAAAGATGTATTCTGTGAATATGTCTTCATCAATCACCAGCCACTGAAATTCACTTCAGTGAAATGCGGAATTTTTCCCACAGTTCAGAAACACTTGAACATCACCTCAACTTTGCCCATTTCCCACTGTAGTGTGATCTCGCAGTTGGTATATATAGTCGTGAGGGGTGTGGGGGGGCACAGCCTCCAAGTTGTGGGGTGTGGTGGGTGGATTTCATTTAGTGTGTTGTGTGTTCTGTATGGTTGGTGAGCGACTGTTTTTGAAATGTGGGAAACATTCCACAGTTCACTGAAGTGAATTTCAGTGGATGGTGATCGATGAAGATGTATTTGCAGAATACATATTTCGATTAATTGATAGAGACATACTCTTTTGGTATAAGACAGCTTGGATTACTTAGTCTGTAAATCTCCTGAAAAAGTGGCACTTTGTATGAGGCATGTCAACCTTCTAAGTAGCAAAATGCATATCAAGACTAAACTTGCCATCAAGAAAATGAGGCACAACTCTCCCCCCAAAAGCACACACATACACACACACACACACACACACACACACACACACACACACACACACACACACACACACACACACACACACACACACACACACACACACACACACACACACACACACACACACACACACACACACACACACCTTGTTTGTGCTCAAGCTTCCACACCCCATCCTCCTCATACCACACATCTCAGCATCAAACTAGTGTTCACAGAAAACTAGGTGGTACAGAGATCCAGAAGACTCCAATTTTACTATATGCCACAAAAACGTCACTTAGCACACCAGCACTCCAAGCAGAGAAGGAGAAAGGCAGAAGCAAACTGATCAACTGTTATGACATACAAATTCTTACATTTCACAGTTCAAAATGAAATGTTAGTAACTGAGTAAAGGCACAACAAACATCCGAGGTAGTTATCCATCCAAGAGGTGAGTTCTATCACTTCACCAAAATTTGAAACACAAAGTTGAAAAAACAAGTCAAAAGTGTGACCAAATCTGTGGGTAACAGAAAAAAAATAATCTGAGTAAAGTTAAAACTTTTCCTAGTAAAGAAGACTTTATTAACAGGAGACACAAACATTGAAGTTACTTAACACCAGCCATTTAGGCAAACCTCAGTCAGTCATAATGACTGACAACAAATCATTATGTTTTCCTCAGTCTTGCCAATTCTAGGGAGCAGTATCAGAAAGAACAATGGAGTCACTGATGCTGATGGAAGTTTTCATCCAGCCATGTCTCTATGTTAGATTCCATGTGAACTCTATGCAAGAGATCCAAGATAATACCCGGCTTACTGCAGATGGAATTATTATTAGAATAAAAAGCTTATAGGGGATCTACTAGATCCAATGCTCCCAAAACAAGACCTGGGCATACCAGTTATTAAAGGAGCCCTGCCCATCTAATGCTTCTCTTCATGGTGATGCCCAGTCATTGAAACAGCCACGACATTGTGATGACCAGATCTGCCTAAGCCTCCAGCATCATCATACCATTCAATATCCAGTATGTTCAACAAGTGCAGAAAGCATTGTGATAAAGTCTCTGATAGCCAAGGGGGTGATGTACATGCAAGTGGGAATGGTTATACACATTATATTATGACCTATGTGGCCCATATGACTGTTGCCAACTAAAATTAAAACAAATTGCTTTCTGACTTATGTATGTACGAAAATTACAAAAGTCTAACACCCAAAATGTACAGTGATGCTACATATCTTCTGAGCTCTAGCATATGCTAGGAATCTTAAAATAATAGGACTATAAAACTTCAGTTGCTCAGTAAACTCAGCCTCATTCCTGGATGCTCAAGGACATAAGCAAAGTAAATGCTTATCCTCCAGACCCTAGCATAAGATAGGGCTTTTAATCCTTCAGCACCCAAGAAAAAAGTCATGAATCAATATGATATCCAGGTCAGATGGTAAAGACAAAATTAAAATCCATTTTCAGAAATCTGTATTCATCTAAAACTGTTCATCATTAGTCAGGCTCTGTGACATAGGGTGACATCATCTTGACTGCACCCCCACATAATCCATGTTCGCTTAGTGATGCAGAATGCTTTACGAGCCAGTTGTCAGGGTGAAAGTTAGTGTCCAATACTGTTTTGTCCATCCTGAGTGGGGGGAGTTCTGATCCACTACAATGTGCCTGTATAGTAACTTGTCATGCACTTGTGCTCTGTTGTATATCAGGGTGAGCCTCCAAATGGACAATAATTTGTCATGCCCTTGTGCTACATTACCTCATTCAAAGTATTGTTTATTATCTGTCCCTATTGCTACCTAGGCCACGGTGGTGCAGGAGTTAGCATTGTCGCCTCACAGCAAGAGGTTATCCTGTTCGATTCTCAGCTGGAGCGCCTTCAGCGTGGAGTCTCCCCGTGGTTGAGTGACATATAAAGACATGCAGGTAGGTGTGTGTGTGAATGGGTGTGCCTTCTTTGAAGGTTGGGCATCGGACTGGCAACTTGGCACCATAAAAATCCACTGCCAAATATAAGCAGACCCAAGTTCCGCTGTAGCGACCCTTAACGGGAAAAGCCGAAAGACATTACTATCTGTCCCTATTGTTCATATGCACTATGTGTGCTCAATGTAGGATATGAAGCATAGCTGTTAACTGTGCAGAATTTTGCAGGAAGCCCAGATTTTTACCTTATATTTTTGGTCTGTTCCTAATAAAATCTCTGGTTATGTAGCAAATCATTGCGGATTGACGTCACTAAATAACAAAAGTTTCACACTTCATACCTTCAGGAGATGCATGCTAATGTAAAACCTATTATTCTGTCAATTTTCTATGTTTATAACAGCAATATTTAAAAACTGTCCCTATTTTTGTACCTTTGTCCACCCATTAATTTTGGCTTTGCCCATATTTCATGCTCCAAGAGGTTGAGAGGTATGTCTGAGGTACATTAAATTACAAGATGTATTGTCTTCTTTCATTATGTTCTCTACAAAATTTTGTCTTAATGTGGTCTCTTAATATGTGGCAACAATACTTTATATCATGCTACAACTTAGTGTGGCCATCTCATACTCACTGCCATAATGTATTGTGCTATCATGTACAATCAGCAGTGGCATGCTCATCTCTGCATATTTCTGGATTAGCAGGCTACATTTGACCATCACATGTCTGCTGTAGTGAGGAACTCATTCCATGTTACACAAGTTATAAGTAAGTGCATGGCTTCTAGATCCAAATGAGTCATCATTCTATTGTACACAGCTCTTGTAAGAGCAGTCGTAACTTACAATGCCCCTGTTGGCATGCACCTCAACAGGCATATGTAATAAATGGATTGTCCACAGAGATTCTTCACAAAAAATATACTTAGGATAGAAAACAAATTCTGTGTGTACTGCCTGAAAGCCCTGTCCTTACATGATGTCTCCTACAGACTGTTGAGAGGTGACCTATTCCTAGCCAACAAAGCATCCTCTGATCCAGCTCTAATGGACCTGTTGCACATCTGTAAAACAACTAACATCAGAAATGATCCACCTGTACAGAAATAGGACATGCTGGAGGGACAAGTATGTGTCCTAGAGGGTCTCCCTTTCTTTGTAACAGGGCTGCCAATCCATGTGAAACAAGAGTTCTTTCCTGCACTTATTTAAGTAAAACCTGGATCCTTGAATGGGGATCCATAAATATAGCCCTGGTCTGGCACCTATATCTCTACTCTAGAGAGGAATCTTGTAAACTATCAACCACAAAAGGCAAACCGGACAGTGTATCAAAACTTTAACACAATTTATTAAAATAACAGATGTGAAATATCACCAAAATACACTTCTCTAGTGCCTCAGCTGTTAAGTCTTTACACAGTATACCTTTCCCTTCCCAGGTTTACCTTAAATACATACATACATAAAACCATTTATCCAATTATGTAATTAAAACCCAATAAAAAGCAATTACAAGAAACATTTCTTTTTTTTTTCAAAACAGGTTTATTGTTTTAACATATAAGAGAAATATCATAACAATTTTATACAAGTAATTAAAAATAGGTATTATTATAATATTCAACAAAACAACTAAAGTATTTACAAAGATAGCCACTACAATCAGATCAATTAATTAAACTAAAATACCGTGCTATTGAAATTAGAATTTTTTTAACAAATTTTGTAAATTATCCCATACAATATAATATGATGTTTTTCTAGTTGTTCTCATTCTAATTGTGCTTATTTCCATATGGCACATTATATTCATAACATTTTTAAATTCATTGAACGAAGGAGGTGTATCTGAAATCCAATTTGTAGTTATTATTTTCCTGGCCACTGCTAGGATAGACCATAACAAGGGAAGCTTAATCTTTTTAACACATTGAGGTACAGGTGTGTTGAATAATATAAGAGACTTAGAAATAATGAAATTATCTGTAAAAGAGCCTGCAAAATTCATTAATTGACTTCCAGTATTCTTTCAACTTCATACAGTCATAAAACATATGAGCCCAGTCAGCATTCATTTCTACATTACATCTCTTACATATATTATCTTTATTATTTATTTTATTCATCATCAAAGGTGTATAAAAAGATCTATGTAAAAATTTCCATGTATAAAGTCTCCAGACAATGGAAGATGTAGTTCTATAAGCAGATTCCAATATATATTGTTTATCCTGTTGAGTTGGTGGGTCCCCATTAATAGAGGTGAAATAATTCCAGTATGAATCTACACTGTAAAAAGTTTCTTGTCTGATAATTTTATGTATATATGAAAGTTTACCTTTATCAGAAACTTTATGCTGTAAATTTAATATCAAGTAATCAATCAGTTTTGGAATAGATTCTTTAACTGTTATAGACATTAGATCTATTCTATCAATGAGATGTTGTCTAAAGATCTGAACCTCTAACCAGCAAGTTTCTCTTAGATCAAATACTTGTTTTAAGAAATCTAGATTTTTAACTTTATTATCAGATATCAGCTGATACCAGTACTTTAGATCATTATCTATAGCTAAATGAGCTCCTTCAGAAGTAGATGACATAAGCATACCCTGAGTATACATTATAGGGAATACAATAAAATTCCATTCCCTATACTTAGGGTGCATGAATATAAAGTTACGATAACTAATAATAATATTTAATGGGTAACAAACCATATGTTTAGGTGTAATAGGTGAAGTACAAAATTCCTTTAGCAACCACAACATGGAGTTATTTACAATCATATTTTTATGTGTTAAGGAGATTTTCATGAAGTGCATACTAATTAGCTCCCAATAATCTTTCCATTTTGCGATATATGACTGATCTATTAATAAAGTAATAACTTTTATAATAGAAGAGATAATATATAAATTAAAGTCTGGAAAAGAAATACCCCCTTGAGACCAGCTATTAGTATGTTTCTTTAATGCAATCCTAGGTCTATTAGGTGCCCATAAGAAATTTAACATTAGTGTATTCAGTTTCTTGATAATTATTTATGTAAGTGAAAGTATTATTGATTGTATTAAGTATAAAATCTTGGGGAATATTATCATTTTAATAATTGTAAGTCTCTCCTCCATAGTAAAAAACATATTATTCCAGGTATTAAAAAGATTTTGTATATTAAGAAAACAGGTATTATAGTTATTATATATAATAGATTTAATATCTTTAGATAGTATTATACCTAAATAAGTTATCTGACCTGAATTGGGTACATATTTAGTAAAATCACTAATGAGAATATTTTTTCGTGTATATATAGGTAGTATTTTAGTTTTTTCTTCATTGAATATTAAACCAGAAATACTTTTAAAATTCATCATTTTATCAAATAAAGACTGCATAGAAGAATTAGATCCTGCTGATGTAATTAGAACATCATGTGCAAAAAGTTTAATTTTTGATGTTGTATTTTCGTCTATTTCAAAACCCTCTATGTCAGTACTGTTTCTAATCAAATTAGCCCAAGGCTCCATTACTAAAGTGAATAATAGTGGAGAAAGTGGACATCCTTGCTTTGTACCTTTAAGAATGGGTATTTTTTGTGAAACATATGTTCCTACCTTAATATAAGCCAGCGTTCCTTTGTATAAATGCTCAATTAAATTTACAAATGCATCAGAGAAGTTTGTGCATTTCAGTAAGGTAAACAGATAGTCCCAACTTACTGAATAAAATGCTGAACCTATATCAAGACTAATAAGTGTTAAATCTTTCTTTTTCCTATTTGCAAAATCAATTAATGTTAAAGTTCTTCTTATATTATCAAAAGTATTTCTATTTACAATGAAGCCCGTCTGATCTATATCTATAATGCCGGGGATGATTGTCTTCAATCTATCAGCAAAATACTCATAAACATTTTATAATCAACATTAAGTAATGAGATGGGTCGATATGAAGAACATCTAGTTGGATCTTTATTAGGTTTTAAAATTGGTGAAATAAATGTATATTGCCAAGATGGGGGGGTTATTAACTCAATTTGGGCCAAAATAAAAACCTTATGTATTAATGAATATGTAGTTTTAGAAAGGATTTTATATATCTCTGGTATAATACCATCATTACCCGGTGCTTTGTTTGATTTAAGCTTATTTATTTGTGTAATAACTTCTGTATATGAAATACTCTTGTCCAATAGTTTAATCTGTTGTTTATTAAGCTTTTTATTCATGTTTGTGGTTATAAACTCCTTTATTTTATCTTTAGGTTCCATGTTAATGTTGTTATGATTAATCTTGTGAAAGTGATTTCTAAATTCATCCAGTATTTCTGGTATACTAGAAACATTCTTCTTTTTCCTTAGAGAAAAGATTTCTTTGATATGGTTTTGTTTATTCAATCTTTTTGTTTTATTTTTAAGTCTATGTAAGTATTTGGGGCTTATTGAATAAGACAAAACTTGTATTTCTCTAAAGTTATTTTAACTTTATGAGTTAAAATTTCTTTGTATTTCTCATTTAGTTTGTTTATTTCTTTAATAACTTTCTTGTCCATAATATTTTCTTTATTATTATGTTTATAAGAGTCTAATTTACTTTGAATATCTAACAATTCCTTATCCCAAGATTTCCTTTTATTATTATACCATCTGATACTTTGTCCATATAGATATGATTTTAAGTCATCCCAAACATAGACAATGGAGACTTCAGGAGTATTATGTATGTCTAGAAAATGTTGTACTTCTGAAAGTATATATTCTTTATAGTCTTTTAGCTGAGTTAAGTATGCTGGTATCCTATTGATCTGAACATTATGAGTATTTTTTATCATGAATTCAAAAACAATTGAGCTATGATCAGATATAGGACATGAAATGATTTTGGAATTAATTAAATCTGTTACCATCTGGTTAGAACTAAAGACCCTATCTATTTTTGAATAAGTTTTGTATCTGTTAGAAAAAAAGGTGTATGGTAATGATTTTGAATCTATCTGATTATTAATATCATTCAAATGATAAGAATTAGCAAAATCATTTAAATGTTTTGCATTAGATGTTATTCTTCTTTTCCTTATAGTGGTAGTATCACTTTCATGTAGTATACAATTAAAATCACCAGCTAAAATAATATCCCCTATAGAGAATGATATGATCTTATCAATATGATGTTTCACTATATTAATACCAATTCCAGGTATCCAATATACATTAATTAAAGTGTAAGTCTTCCCATTAATTTGTATTGTAACCATACAAAACATTCCTTTGTCATCCTGAAAAGACTTCATGGTTTTAGGAATGGGCATACTTTTATTCCATAAAATAGCCACTCCTCTTTTTTTCTGAATGTGCTCTGAACTAACCAATACTGTATACTTATTAGTGGCTAGTTTATCAATATCTTTTTTCAAGAGATGGGTTTCTTGCAGGAAGACTAGATTGGCCTTGTGTAAATTAATGTATCTTATTAGGCTTGCCCTTTTACATGGATTATTCAATCCATTAATGTTTAAAGAAATTCCTTTTAAAGATGTCATTTGGCATTTTTAAAACTCAAGAATCTTATGATCGAAATAACAAATAACAAGATAAATAATGTTACATCTCCTCTTTTAGGTGTACCTTTAAATATAGCTGTATTTATTAAATCTCTTATGGGATTTTGTATAGGATTCAATTTTGTTTGTAGTGACAATGAGTATACAAAATATATTGTGGATGTCAAAACTATATACATATAACAATGAACAAGTGAAAATAATGTAAGGATTAAACCTTGCATCCAGCCTGGAGTTGAAAACTCCAACTTAGAGTAGTATTTACTACTCAAGTTAACCCCTACCCTAAGCAGCAGTACCTCAGCTACCACCTTATCAATTTAATACTAGTTATATTTAACTGAGGTTAACAGTTTTCAATTCAATTATCTATCAAGACAAAACTACACATTTGGTAAAACAGCATCATATAAACTAAAATAAACTTTTTTTTTTTTTTTAAACTGTTCATACTACTATATAGATCTATGTAATATATAACACTTGTATTCAAATAGCATTCAAATAATCTTGATGTTAGAAATCAAGAGGAGAGAAAATTAGGTTCTAACATTCATTTAAATCAAAAACTTTGGCTAATATGATTCAGACATTACATATATTAAGATGCATCTATTTTCTGTCATGTGAATACTATTAACAGCTTCCAAAAAAAAAATCTTGAATTGTTTGTATATGAACATTTACTTAAACTCATTATTGTCAATAGAGTAAAATATTGTATTCATAAAAATTATTATAAATCATATTGCATAGTTATGCAAATTCTCAGAAACACTTGCATTATTAAAAAAAAAAGCCATCACACACATACACACAGACACACACACACATACATACACACACACACACACACACACACACACACACACACACACACATATATATATATATACATATATATATGATCTCACTGAGTTATGTCCTTGTTGAGCACTATCCTACTTGCTGTCCCTAGAATAAATCTGTCTGCTTTATAGAAAATAATGCACAGCAAACACATTTTAGTAACCAGATTTTACAATCATGCTAACCTACTGCTTTAAAATATATCACATGACATTTCTTCCAGAATA